>NW_017307960.1:145588-213487 GCF_000935625.1 Nanorana parkeri | reverse complement strand
GGAGCAGTGTCAGGATGAAGAGAAGTAGGGGAGCAGTGTCAGGATGGAGAGAAGTAGGGGAGCAGTGTCAGGATGAAGATGAGATAAAAGGGAGCAGTGTCAGGATGGAGAGAAGTAGGGGAGCAGTGTCAGGATGAAGCTGAGATAAAAGAATATAAAAAAGAAAAGAATATAAGAGATAAAATGTCACAGAAGAGAGCCGGTGACAATGCAGATGAAGAGAAGAATGACTGTAGAGGAACTGTGCTGATTGATATGGATGGCCATGATGACAAGACTAGTCACAGCGGAGCATGGCATGAGACTCCTGCAGAGATTCATCTATAGAGTTGAAGCAAAGTGCAGCAGAAATAATGAGTGCACAGACATGGGGGCAGTGTAGGCTCAACAATACTGGACATCTAGAGAACTTTTATGACACCATGAGAGAATGAAAGGTGACAAGAGAATAGTGCAGCTGGGCAGAGGTTAATCGGTAAACTGTCACATCTGTTATCTCTGAGAGATAGAGGGAGGAAATGCACTAGGGCAGACAGCTTACTAACCGATCTCTACTCACTGTGTTGGAAGTTCTCTGTGTATTTCTTCTGCTGGCTCTGATGTCAGAACCGAAGGCACAGCCGAAGATCACTCCACCTAGTGGCTGCAGGCACACAACAGTTGCTTGAAAAGGTCTGTGCAGCTGTGGTACTAAGAAAAAAAAGTGCCTTAGCCCGCTCCTGACCAGGCCTCCCTCTGCCCCGGGCCCCATAGCGACCGCGTTAGTTACGCCACTGCACTGAACCATCACGTTCTCAAACAATTCATCGCCACACAGCTACCTCCTCATGTATCACTTCTCCCTCTCTTTTAGATTGTAAGCCCTCAGGGGCAGGGCCCTCTTTACCATCTTGTCTTGAATTGTATTGTGATTGTAATGTCTTCCTTATATTGTAAAGCGCTGCGCAAACTGTTGGTGCTATATAAATCTTGTATAATAATATTAATAATATTAGAAAGAACAGGAAGTGAGTGAAATATCTTTAATGTGTACACAGACAAAATCCTTAATCCATCAGAGTTTTAAACACTTCCACATTCTACAAAAAAAAAAAAGGTTTTAGCTGGCCTTTAAGCTGGCTCCACACTTTCATGTAAGATTAAGTAGTTTGTGTATTTGACACACAGCTACTAAGCACATATCACAAAAGTCAAAATTAATGTGTTTGTTTTTTTGTTTTTTTTTATAAATCTAGAAAAACAATATATAGAAACTGATGTTCTGATTGTGGGCCTTCCAAAATCTCTAGAAAGTTCTGTATTTTAGATTGGTAAATATTTATAATTTAATAAATTTGAGAAATATTTGAGTACAGCTTCAAACCTGTGAGGACCGGTCTAGCAGCCAGGCAGGACCGAGATTCAGGTGAGCATATCTTTGTTATTTTAGACCCTAGATGAAAACAACAAAAATGTAACTCTTGCAGTGCAGGGGTAGCCCCACTGCAAGGGTTACGTTTTATTCTGACTGGATTTATTTGTTAAAATGGGCATGGGTCTAAAAGTTGCATATCGTTAACTGTTAATAAAGTTAGGCAATCCACTCTATTCACAATGTCAGACAGGCCTGCAGGGAAAAACATAGGTTCTGTACACACAGCTAGTAAGAAGCAGGCAGGTTTTGCATCTGGAAAGGAGAAAATGTGCCTAAACCATATGATGCTTACATAGTGTGCATTGACTATCATTTTAGTGGCTTTTTTCGATAAAAACATTACACTCCTATTCTGATTCCTTGCTTAAAACATGTCTAGTCTCTCTCTCCCAAACTGTGGACTACTAAAGCTGCCTACAAAGTGTGCATCAAGTCTATACAACTTTTCTGGCTTTTTCTGTGAAATAATACACTCTGAGTTGGATTTCTAGACAGACCCGGAGAGACTGAGCGGAGGGACTACATGACTGGGGGGAGGAATAGTTCCGTTAATAAAAGGGCTGCTGTGGCCGTTAAAATCCATGTTGCGCAGTCCGAGTGTTTATTGGGGTTTTCGAACAAAGGGAGGAAAATTGACGAATCCATCAGTTAAGATTATAACCTGTGTGCCGCCCCAATAGGGGCATAGAATATGAGATGCATAGCCTCAGTTAATATTAGCATTGTTATATAGGTTAGAATTTATATAGTGTGATTTGCCTAACTATTTTCTCATAGCTAAATCCATGTGTTATCCTATGCTGCCATCTAGTGGCCTTTTGTTGTAACAAACATGCTTTCTGTAATTATTCCTCATGTGACGACGTATTTCCCCCTAGTGTACGCCCCTTCCTTCTTCCTGTGCGCAGTACTTCCTGTGTCATGGCCACAGTTAAAAGCCACATGTAACAAGGACACACATGTAATCTGCACAGTACGTAGGAAAGGCATCATTTTCTGACCGCACAATACTGAAGTCATTCATCTGCTGTTCCTATCATCTGCTGTAACCCTGATGTTAAGAATAAACACCTCTTTTGATTGAATCGGTATTGACGAGTTCAGCTATCTGACAAGGATTGTCCGCAGTGAGTATATCTGCTTATACAGGCCAGGCATAGAGGTCTCAGCAAGACATATATTTAGCTATCACAACAATCGGAGTCAGAATAACCTGCTTGGTGTCTCTCTCTGAAACTGTGAAAAGCTGCCTACATAACAGACTCTGTACAGTATTTCTGTACTTTTTCTTTCACATACAAGTGATTAGGAGTCTGCAACCTGGTGCCAGTTTGCAGGAAATAAAACCAGGTTCCCTCTAACTGCGCCTTTGACTCGTATATTTTGCATGTGTGTAATAGATTTTTTAAATTTTACATAACTGCTTAGTGCTGGTAGTGAGGAGGAAAAGGAAGACATTTAGGGCGGGTTCAAGGGAAACATTTCACCTTTCCCCAAAATAAGGGGAAAATCTTAGGGTATCTATTGCCACCATCTAAGAGGAAACCTAAAATTCTTGATGGTGGCTGAATCCCCAGTGACACATATTCAATATGCCCCATCACCCATTTCACGGAGCTGAACTATAGAAGTGCTGAAAAGGAGGTATTATGGGAGACACATCATCACTGCAGGCAGCATGGTACCATTGGGTTATGTAGTCCGTAAAGGAATTCTAAAGTTAGAGCATATAACATCAGCATTGTAATAGGAATTAGACATGTGCACAACAAAAAAAATAGTTTCCAGATGAAACAAATGAAAACGTTTTAATTCGCTTGTCAAAGAAAACTAATTTTTCTGTTTTTCGGATTCGGAGCCTCCAAATCCGAAACCGCATGTTTGAGTGGTGGCCATATCGACCCCCAGCGCGTTCTGCTCATGCGCGCCGCCATTTTGGAGTAGTTCTTGGTATACACCAAGATGGCAGCACGCGCATGTTCGAGTGCCACCATCTTGGTGTATACCAAGATCTACTCCAAAATGGCGGCGTGAATGCGCCGGTGGCCGATCTGGCCACCGCTCGTTCAGCGTGTGACATCACCGTCATGTGACGCCATACACTCCGCCTCCAAGATGGCTGCAGGCATGCACAGAACACGCCGGCTGCCAATATGGCCTCCGGCATGTTCTGAAAATGAATTTATGTATGCCCGAATAATATTTTAGTATATTCAGGCATATATTAAATTCGTTAATTTGGATTCTGACAAAGCGCCGAATCAACTGATTTTCGTTAATTTGCAAGTTCGTCCGAATCCGAATGCACATGTCTAACAGGAATACATACTAGAGTTATTTTTGATAATGCAATCAAAGCTACTTGAAAAATCCCTTTTATGTAGTGAGTGTTGCCTATTGTCTGCCCATCACTTTCACCAACTTCCTGGATTCCCAGTGTGCTTTGCATCTCTTTCCCTGCTGCTTGATGTGATGCAATCTTGATTTCTCAAGACTACATAGCCCATCATGCATGGTTCCCAGCAAGCAATGATAATGTTACATTGTGGAAAGTTCAGAAATTGAGTTGACCATAGCCTTTAAATTTTAAATGAATTTCCTACAGGGAATGCAGAAAGCTGATGAAAGAGATGTCTAGGAGACACACTGCTCACAAGGTGATTTTTTCATGTAAGCTTATATTGGATTGTTACAAATAATTATCGTTTGCATTGCTATTACAATGCTGTTGTTATACAGGTGAAACTCGAATAATTAGAATATCGTGCAAAGTTCATTTATTTCACTAATGCAACTTAAAAGGTAAAACTAATATATGAGATAGACTCATTACATGCAAAGCAAGATAGTTCAAGCCGTGATTTGTCATAATTGTGATGATTATGGCTTACAGCTCATGAAAACCCCAAGAACCCAAAATCCACAACCTCAAAAAAGTAGATTATTACATGCAATCAATAAAACAAGGATTGTACATAGAACAATATCGGACCTCTGAAAAGTACAAGCATGCATATGTACTCAGTACTTGGTTTGGGCCCCTTTTGCAGCACTTACTGCAATTACTTTTGCACGATATTCTAATTATTCGAGTTTCACCTGTAAAATGAAAGTGTATGCTGTGACATTAGATCTCTTTTCATCGATGACATTAGCAATTTGTAGCAATTCATCTTGCAGCAGAGTCGTCCGTTTAGCCTATATAATTATTTGCAGGCAAACTGAAGACAAACTGCCTATATTGTACAACATCTAAGATCTACTTTGTAAAGTTGCATTTATTTGCTGCGAGGAGATGACAAAGATCAGCCTTATGTCTCTATCCGTCTTCCTAGTGAGAACTGGAAGCTGACTCCACCCTCTTGCAGCTCTGAACAAAACAGACTGATTCAAAGAACATCTCATTCTACTACCAGCCTCACACAGAGAACGTGCTTTGATTGTGTCCAGCACTCCGGCGTGCCCGCTGCACCTGATCTGCTGACCTGGTCATGTTCTGCGGTATTCTGCACTGATGAGATGCTGCCGCCTTCCACAACCAGCACCAGGTGGAATAGAAACTTTCATGGAAATGATAGGACATTTTATTTAGTGTCAAACCGTACAGTTTAAAGTACAGTTCTTTTCCCGTGCATCCTTTCTTCGAGTGGATGTAAACTGTGGCTTGAGTGGACCAAACTACACTAAATGCATCAGTACAATAGCTGCCAATTGAAGAAGTCCAAAGTAAGTTTGCGGATGGATGAAGAGGGATTAGCAAAGTGAAGAAGTGTTATGGCTGCTTTTTTACGAGCGTGTCCTGTTACGTGTTAGAAGGATACAAACTGCTGCTACCACGATGTCTGTGGCAACAACTGTTCTATACACAAACAGCTCCAGGTTTACTACAGAGGTGCCAAAACCACAGTCTACTCCAAACGTGTTTCTGTTTTGTCTCACGCTGACTCTGACACTTATTGTCCTTGCAGGCAGTATTTACTCATTGGTGTCCTTGTTGAAGATAAAGAGCAAGTCTACCCTGTCTGTGCTAGTGACCTCCTTGTCTGTGGATGATTTCCTGAGCGTGGTACCCGTCTCTATCTTCATGCTGAAACAATGGACGAACAATCCTCTATCCCAGCCCCTGTGCACTGCCGCTGCCTTCATCTACCTGTTTCAGGGGGTATCCAGTAACTTAAAGGCATCTGTCATTATTTCCTATAACTTCTGTACATCTGCCAAACTGGGAGAATACAAAACAGAAAAAAACCCTTTGAAAATGTTATGGGCGATTCTAAGCACATGGCTTGTTAGTTTGTTAATAAGCGTGCTGCCTTTTTGTGGTTGGGGGGCATTTGATGCCACCTCATGGGGATGCCTTATAGACTGTGGTAGCTCTTATGCGCTGTTTTTATTTGCTTTGTACTCTATCTGCTTCTGTGTTCTCACAGTCTTCTCTGTTCCTTTAACTCACCAGTTGCTTTGTTCGGACAGCCAGGAACAGCTACTTTATTTGAACTATAAAGATATTGCTAAAGGTTATCTAACCCCCAGTACACCACTGGGCAGCAACGACTCCTCTGTGTCTCCTGATAATCCTGCCAGCAAAACCTTGAAGAATTTCAATGAGAATTGTGTGAGCTCAGAGGCTGTGTGCAAGAGGAGCCTGGGTGATGATCAGCACGGTATACACAGCCTGAGAGGGTGCAGGAGCATGACAGTATTGTATGCTCAGAAGCGATTCTCCCTCATTCTTGCTTTGACTAAAGTATTTCTGTGGCTTCCAATCATGGTAAAGACCTATTCTCTAATAATGAAATTATGTTGCCTGTGTTAACTTGAAGGGGTGATCTGCTTTAAACCACAGATGCCTCCCTGATATAGACTGATCCAACTGGGCAGACACATAGATAAATCATCCTTTCCATAATGCCCCCCTTTCATCTCTGTCCAAAACCACATTGATCAATTTTTCATGGCGTGTCCTGAAACATATATAGGATTATTGTATTGATAGTGTCTTGATAGCAGACATATTTTTAGTCCACCAAGAAGATGTAAACCTTAGCTGGACATGTAGCCCACCGTTGGCAAGCAGGGAGCGAGTGACTAAGAGGGATCATTAAATAAAGGGTGCCCTTCCATTAAAGTAGAGCCCTTTTAAGGTTGTTTCATCATATGACTTTAAAGTGACACTAAACCCAGGAGTTAAATCTTAAAAATGAATTCAAGTACCTTAACTATTAACAATACTGAACCTTATTTGTGTATCACTCGGCTATAGATCCTCAAATCATCTCTGAATTGGTGCTGACACTGTCCTTCCTTCTGGTGGGTGGCTACTTTTGTTATTTATAGTCCGTATGTGTTGTAAAGTAGCCACCACTCCAAGCTCGCTCCTATGATGTACTACAATCTCACGTTTAGTTTACTAATTTGTATTGAGATTGTAGTGCATCACAGGAGCGAATTTGGAGCGGTGACTACTTTACAACGCACACAGGGACCATGGGCAAGAAAAGTAACCACCCTGCAGAAGGAAGGGCACTATCAGTGAATTCAGAAATGATTTGAGGATCTACAGCCGAGTGATACACAAATAAGTTACATTTTTGTTAATAGTTAGGGTACTTGAATGTATTTTTAAGTTTTAACTCCCGGGTTTAGTGTCACTTTAAAAAAGGGCACCCTTCCATGAAAGTAGAGCCTCTTTAAGGCTGTTTCATCATATGACTTTTACTTGAAATATTGTGTAAGCACTGTGTATAGCTGTTGCGCAGTCACAAACATCTGATGTGCGTTACAGCAAGGTCTAATCTACTGCTTGTGTGGCCACACAGAAGGATATGACGGGGTTAAATCCTTTTTGTCATACTACCTTATCACATTCATTGAAAGTGAAAGCTTCACACCTAGGCGTATCGAATATGCACGTTTAGTGACACGCGTTTTTACCGCGATTCGCGAGGGCTACTTGGCTGTATCCCAATGGAAACGCGCGACAAAAACGCCCCAAAGAAGCTCCTGTACTTCTTTGGGCGCAGGGCGTTTTGTAGCGTGTTCCTTCGCTCTGCAAAACGCTCAAACACCGAAATCCCATTATTTCCTATGGGTATGGTTCACACCTGGGCGTATTACAGGCCGTATGAACGCGCTACAAAACGCCCTGCGCCCAAAGAAGTACAGGAGCTTCTTTGGGGCGTTTTTGTCGCGCGTTTCCATTGGGATACAGCCAAGTAGCCCTCGCGAATCGCGGTAAAAACGCGTGTCACTAAACGTGCATATTCGATACGCCTAGGTGTGAACCCAGAGTAATGATTTCAGGACAGTGGTGGAGCACCAGAACCAGGTTCCAGCTGCAACCGCTGCAACCCTGGTAGTTCTCATGAAAATGCCAAGTATCGGCGCTGGTATCTGAAAAGTATTAGTGCATCCCTACTGAACAGGATAGCTCTGAATTTCTAAAAGAGTCAACAGGTATCTAGTTGCACTTATCAAACATATAAAACAAGACACTTTCAGTGGTACTGTATATATAGTAGAATAAAAAGGAGCAAATAAGAAAAGCTAGGTGTTAGGGTTAGCATACAGTATAAAGACTGCAAAGCATTAAAGTGGTCCTATCAACCCTCAAACACGTGTATATAAGGCCGACATCCGAACACAATAAGCATTTTTGCATTGCTGTGCCTGTTATGGATAGTTGGGAAGTAGAATTCACTATGCAACAGTAAAACCAGCTTGCCAGTGAACTGCAGCTAACAACCAATTAAGCTGTCACTTAAAGCATATTTCTCTTTTGCTAGGTCTGTGCTTCTAGCTTTGCTTTTTACAAAGAGGGCCTTTCTTATCCACTGGCAGATCTTGCTCCTCAAAGGGAAGAGAAAGTGGAAGAGCCATAGTGAAGGAAATAACATTTAGTTAGAAGGAAGGTCTTATTAGAGGAAACAGGTCACAGCATATTTTTAGGTTAGAAGGCGTAGAGCAGGTGTAGCAAACGTTGAAGGCCAATGTTTGCCACCCCTGGCATAGGGAGGACCGCAGTTTTCCCAGGTTATATTGCAGTAGCATGGGTTGCTATGGCTGTAATGACATGCCTGAAAATGTGATATATGTGACATATGACACAAACACTACCTTTTAATTAGCTATGCTAAAGTTCAAAAGAAAACAAACTTTAGACTATAAATTATAAAAAAAAAGTGAAATGATAGCCTCTCATGTTAGCAAAGAGAGGTTATTGTGGGAGTGGCAATGTAAAGGTGGTGCACAATACTAAATTCTCCAGAACATGGCCTTATGAAAAGAGAATTCCATGCCAAGTGTACAGTAACCCTTAGCCCTGCAAAACAGAAATTACAGATACATTTTCAGACCAATGTGGCCTGACCATGACCAAGTTTACAGACAAAATGATTACAGTATGAGGTTTATGTATACACAATTTGCAGAGCCATTGGCCCTCCGTGAATATTTGTTCTGTGCTAATGGATGCAAAAAATGAACGTTCTTGTATATATTTCTTTATAAGTTGAATATACATTATTTTTGAATGTCACCTTGTAATACCACATTATGACCACTAGCTGTTGCCGGGGAGCATAGAAAATAAGTATTTTTTTCTGTGCTCCTCTGCTCCGTCTAGTGGTCATAATTCTGTATTTACCTGATATTACATTCAACCTGGAACTAAAATATACTAATAACATTTGTTTCTGCCTCCATTTGAACAGTACAAATGTACATGCAATTTTGCAGGACAAATGACTCAGTGAATCGTATAGAAATATACCCCTATTTGTTCATTACTGCGGAAGAAATTAACTAGTAATGTTATTTTGTTTTATACCCTTCCATATACATCTCCCAAAGTGTTTGCTGACCAAGGTAAAATATAAGATTACCAATGAAATGGACAAGGTAATATCCAGATTTCACATGACCCTGTAGCAAAATGTTAATGTTTTATTATACCCTTCCTTGAAATTAAAGTGCCATTTCAGTGAATATTTCCATACGAGCAAATAGAGTTTTTACTGGAATGATGAAAGTGCAGTGTTCTAGAGTAAGTATTCCTCATTGCCACACTTAATATACAAGGGGCCGTCACAGATGACTGTTCCTTTCATTGTCACAGCAAATATGACCCTTGTTCATACTGTCAACGTACCAGTACCTAGAAGAGTTATTTACCCATTATTGTGGCTATAGGCAGTCAGATGTATGAAACAGTCACACAAGGTGCCATCCTGCTTCAGCACACAAAGCTCGCTTCTCACCTATTATGACTATTTATTAAAGTTCACGATAACATATACATTAGGCATAGAAAGTCTTTCTAGATTTCAACCGGGGGACCTTCTTAGTAACCATTCATTTAGCCAGTCACCACTCAAAAGCAAAGTCCTTTTACCCTCCAGGACCCTGGTAGTGGCAAATAAAAACCAGCAGTATGTGGTTAATATTACACAAGTGTTGCTTTACCCTGAAAGGAAGACAAAAGGGACCGGTCATCCCTTGGGCACTGTCACTCCTGTTCTTCTGTTGATCATAGCAGTAGTCTGGCAACATTGGATTGAAATGGATTGGGTGGATGGATTTACTCAGCATTTATCGAATCACTATAGTAACACCTCATTACACAGGTGTAAAAAAGCAATAAGGATATAGGAGGTTTGGTTCATTGCACAACGCACAAAGACTCTTCCTTTATCAACTTTAGAAACGAAGTAGAACAGCTTATAGTAGATCTAAACCCAATCACTAAAATCTCATAGAAGCTTTAACATGTTTATGTAACTACCAAACTACTAACTACTTGTTTTCAGTCTTCTGCAGCTATCCTTAAAAGAATGCATGGTGATCCTGCCATGAACTTCCTTGTGTAGGCATTTCCTGTTAGAGGGTTACAATTGTCTCCCAGTTGCTTCCATGCGTTGTCACACTGTCACAAGAGTGCTACAAGCGGCCAGGCCGAAGCAACACCCGAAGCGGGGTGAACGGCCGGCCATTGGCCGGCCGAAAGCCTTGCAGCTGACGCTGTGCGGAGTCAGCCGTGAGATCACGGCCGGCTCCGCCCAGTTGTTATTCATTGGCCGGGACCCGCTCGCTCTAGCAGGTCCCGGCCAATAGGAAACAGACAGAGCTAGCTGTCACTGCTAGCTCCGTCCAATTGTTTTTTCTTTTTTTACAGAAACCTTTTATTTTAATTTTTTTCTTAAATGTATCATTTTTTTAAACATTTTTTTCTACTTGTTTTTTCTACTTTTTTTTTCTACTTTTTTTTTCTACTTTATTTTTTCTACTTTTTTCACAGATTTCTTCCACAGAGGTACCGAGCAGAATAGCCGAATCGAATGCCAGAATAGGCCGAACGGCAGCGTGTAGCCTGCCGGAGGTTCGGCTCAGCCGATCCAGATGTTGGATCGGCTGAGTCAAACGTGTTCTTCACTTCGGCTCAGTCAAACATGTTGTTCATGTTCGGCTGAACCGAAGTCAGCCGATGTACGGCTGATTTCAGCCGATATACGGCTGAAATCGGCTGTACAAGCCCGAAGCAAATAGCCGAGCAGCGTTCGGCTCACTTCACTTTGGGTGGGTTATTCACTCGGCTGCCTTCGACAGCTTTGTGAATAACCCTTTAAATGTCATCAATTTAGGGTTTACTTCTATTTTAACCCTCTCTTGCTTTACAAACAACATAGTTTCATCATCACAGATAAAATGACTTGTGTTAGCATTTAAACCCACCCCCAAGAAAAAGAAAGCAAGTTATGTGGTTATGTTCAGCAGGTATGTGGTATATGTTCTGTTTTACTTTTAATGTCACTTACCAAAGTCATTATTATACTGCTTCGAATGATATGATCCACATTTTTCCCTAGTGTGTAGCTGAGGGTTGAAAGTCAGTAGCATGGGCACAAATCCTTTAAAGAGAAACTATCATAAATAGGCTTATGCAAGAATCTGGATTATCCATCTTTAATTGTTAAAACTGTGCTGGCTTAATTATGCAGCATTAATATTTTCCCATTTTTGGTTTTAATTTCATTTGTTTTAACCTACCACTTTGTAGTGCCAAGTACAGTTGCTTCCCGTCTACTTGTTAATCGCATACACTGCAAACTGAGAGAGCGAGAGAAAGTGTATGAGGCCAGCTGAGCTCACAGACCAGCAGGCTTCAGATGACCTTTGATTGCTTCAGCAATGACAGTGTACATGCTTCTCCCCTTACGGGATTCTTTTAACTCAACTTTAACTGTCTAAAAAGTACCAACAAACAAAACCGCTGAAGTGCAGGTGCCTAATGGTGCCTGTAAGGCCTGGTTCATACCTAGTAGATTTTTGTTTTCTGCAATCTTGCTTTTAAAAAACGCGCGAAAATCATGCGGTTCTCAATGCATAGCAATCTCTATGGGACAAAAACCGCGCAGCATCCGCCTGAAAATAGCTCCTGCATCTTGTTGCACAGCAGGCGAAATTGCACGCGTGATGCAACGCTAAGGTCTGTCGCCAATGACTTGTATGGATTTTTGTGTTTAGCGCGTTATTTCACGACTGAATCCGTTCAATTAAACACCTAGTGTGAACTAGGCCTTAGAACTTAATGCTCTAGTCCCTGTGCAGCTGCTTAAACCCAAGGGAGAACTGAGTTGGGGACAGGTGGGCACTAAATCCCCCCAGCTCAGTATTAGACCCCGTCACACCATGGCATTTTGTCACGCATAACTGTGCGCGCTGAAACGCACAAGACAAGAAATCCCATGTAATTCTATAGCCCCCTTTTCACACCTGAGCATAGTGTTGCGCATAGAAAAACGCCTTACAGCGAGTTTTGTCCCCATAGACTCAATAGGACACGCTTGGAAATGTGCAACACAATTACTTTTGCAGATTGTGGTGTGTTTAGGTACGTGTTTTACGCACGTTTGCCCATTTACATCAATGTGTCACAATCTGCTCACAAAATTGTGTCTTAATGCATGGGCGTGAAAATGCACAAAAATGTGCAAAACTATGCACCAAAAAATGCACATACAAACAAGCAAAAACGCTGTCACCTAGGTGTGAATGGGGACTTAATAAGGTATGTGGGTCTAGTGGCCCTGAGTGTGTATAATACTGAACTCCCTTATTCTGTGTGCCATGCTTTACATTCCTTATTCTACACAACCTTATTTTGTATGTCATGCTGTATGACTCCTCATCTGAACTGCTTCATTCTGTATGACATGCTTTACATTCACTATTCCACACCACCTTATTCCTTATGCCATGCTGTATGTCCCCTGATCTGAACTGCTTTATTCTATATAACATGCTTTACATTCCCTATCCCACATCAAAGTTTACAGAATGTCTGCTTGTTTACCCACTTGCAATGGTAATAATAATACCCACTTTTTTTTAATGGCCTCTATTTTCAAGCAGTCTTTGACAGTTCTGTCAACGTTTTTTTCCCTAAATACTAATGGAATGTTAAAAAAGAACTCCAGGAATTTAAAAACCCTACCCTTGCAGTGGTGCTACCTATGCTTGTTTCTTCTAGGGGGCTTAAATAAAGCAGATATTCTCACCTGATCCTTGGTCCTGCTGGACTGATAGGTCGATGCTCGCAGCCTCTTCTCCCCGGGCTCTGGTGGTCTAACGTCTGCTGATGTCATCACGTCTAATGCAGGTCCATTGACTTGCAATAGACATAAGGACACTGAGGTACACTCTACAGCCGGGGCGGAAGGGATGAGTACCAACTGCCGCAGGACCACGAATCAGGTGAGTATATCTGCATTATTTGAGCCCCCTAGACAAAACGAGCACTTAACCCCTGCAGTGCATGGGGTAGCCCCACTGTAAGGTATGTTTTTAAATTCATGGAGTTCTACTTTAAAGGTTTGACCTAAATACCAATGTAGAGTGAGGTTTGCAATGAGCACCAATGCAGAGTTGGTTTTACCACTGAGCACCAATGCAAAGTTAGTTTTACCACTGAGCACCAATGCAAAGTTAATGTTTGTTGTTATGCTGTGATTCAAATATTTAATATGCCATTCTGTTTAATATTTTATTAGCATTTGCGTTTGTTTTATATACAGGTGAAACTCGAATAATTAGAATATTGTGCAAAGTTCATTTATTTCACTAATGCAACTTAAAAGGTGAAACTAATATATGAGATAGACTCATTACATGCAAAGCAAGATAGTTCAAGTCGTGATTTGTCATAATTGTGATGATTATGGCTTACAGCTCATGAAAACCCCAAGAACCCCAAATCCACAATCTCAGAAAATGAGAATATTACATGCAATCAATAAAACAAGGATTGTACATAGAACAATATCGGACCTCTGAAAAGTACAAGCATGCATATGTACTCAGTACTTGGTTTGGGCCCCTTTTGCAGCAATTACTGCCAATACTTTTGCACGATATTCTAATTATTCGAGTTTCACCTGTACCTTCATATTTATTTGGATATTTATAACTCACTGATCACACTAACATACCTCGAGCTGTAGATGAGAAGATTATTTCAAGGGATCCCTGAGATCTTCATTTTTTTCAAGGGTTCCTCGAAGATAAAAGGGTTAAGGGAGGCTGCTCTAAGGCATTGTACATAGTCTATCATAACAGCATGTATGTGAAGGAGGTTGGTATATGATAATAGCACTAGCCCTTTGCACACAGGTGTCAAAGTAGGGTGCTATGTGCATATTACTAATGCATGCCAATCACTCCACGATGCCTGGGAAAGTAATAGTATATTAAGCCAAATGAATGTGATGTCACAGTTAGTTAGACACTAGCTGTTGCATCTGTCTATACTGAAGCAGCAAGTTTTGTTTTTCCAAATGCCTTCTTTAAATAATCTTTCTTGTTCAGGTGAGCACTAAACACTGACTGAGCAATTCCACCACTTTAAATAGACCTCAATTGTGTATACAATCCCTAAAACCCCCTTGGTACATACTGTTATACCGTTCAACAAACAAACACAGATTTCCTAACAGCTTAGAGGTGTTTGCATGGATAATTTCAGCCTTCATACTCTATCTATAAATACTGTATATTTACATTTTAGTTAAAATTATCCGTAAATACAATTAACCCCAATGCAGAAACCATAAGACAATTATACATGCTTCCATTTGATATTTTGAGTCCATTGTTGTAGTTTATCTCTTGCTTCATGATTGTAAATTGGACAGTTCATTGTATTAAATCTCTGCTTTACAGATACAGATGGCTGTCCAGCACATTGTTGGCTTTCAAAGTCATTCTTTTGAGACATTAGGTTTTCTTCTGACTTTGCTAGCTGCCACCACCACTCCGCTGTTTGTTCTGTCCGAGCACTGGAGTCACCTCCCATGTGGCTGCATCATTAACTGCAAGAGGAGTGCATGCTCAATGTCATCGGAAGATTGCCAAGGTTAGAGACTAGTCCATTTTATTCTAGATAGTTATATGCATAATGAATATATATATTTATTTGTCATATTTATGTGTTCAGGGCAAATGGAGTTCATGATAATGGTAGACTACAAGAAGAGGAGTTAAAATCTTCTCATGGGTAGTAGGCAACAGAAAAAAAAAGTTAGAATCAAAATGTATAAAGCTGTTTTCAATCATAAAGGCAGGACATTAATAGAATCCTGATAAATGGTGCTAAAGTCCTCTATGTCTGCTATTGTAGTTAGTGGGTTTCATCATGCAATACTAAACCCACTAGCTTTAACACCATGACTAATGGTAAAATGATGTCTTCGCATTTAGAGAATATGCCTGTTCATGTTTTGCAGGTTTGTTAAATTATTGTATATTTAAAAGTTTTTCAACAGCTTGAACTTTTTTACGTTTAGGTAGAATGAGGATGAGTATGAATCTCTTTTTTGCTGCTTATGTCCCTCTCAAACAAATTTCCTTTTACTTAATTCCAAGAAGGACAAAGACTCTCCGAGAAAGAAGATATAGGGGTAGAGTGGGGAATGATTTGACAAATCTGTAGTCCAGTTAAAAACCTCTTAAATGATGAAATATACAGTTCAATGGTAGGTCTACATTATCTGTAGGTCAGCACCCACACTGACCTACATTTCCTAAAATCACATTCAGTGATCACATTCAGTGATCACATTCAGTGATCACATCCCCATAGTCATGTATTTTGCTCTATTTTCCACCTCTGGTAAAATGTATGGACAACAGGACAATTGTTTTCCATAGTGCCTGTTTCCACCAAAGTAAGGCTACATTTTGAATGTTTTGGCCTACAGGTTGTCATAAAAAGAACCGATCACTTTGCAAATTGAAGTCAAAGTAACAGATTATCTTGATAGCTCCCAGACTCCCCCCTTCCCCACCAACACACACTAATACTTTCTGCACACTGCACTGCTCTAATTTCTGGCAGAAGACCTGAGTCTACACCCTGTGTAAAATCCATGTTGGTCAGTGCTGAATTTACACAGGGTTGATTACCTTATTACCTCCATTATGTGACGGCCCTGGTAAATGACTCATTGACAGATTCAATTTGAAGTTAATTCAAATGGAGTTTTAATGAATGCAATGGAATGTTGCATAGTAATGCATGCGTTAAAACATGATTTCTTGTGTAAGCAACCCTTTGGGCCATTTAGAAGATGAAAAAACAAGCAACAAATGAGTTTTAGCTTGTGGGCAAGCCAGTGGTACAAGATTACCTTTCGACCTTCCTACAATTAATTCCATGTTACTTTACACAGCCATTCAGATTGCAGGCATGTATTTGACTGTCATGGACAACATAACAAAACAGGCAGTGTAAGGGCAGGGAAATGGCCCTGATACCTATACAGCTCACAAATGATGTTGCCATTTCTTTTACCTACTATAGCCTACATACTAGTATAGTTTTTCAGTATACTATAATAGTAAGTATAGATTAACCATTGCAGCGTGACATTCCATCCTACAAATGGCATATTATTATTTTTTTTAAAGTAGATGCAACTGACATTGTTATTATAACAAGCCAACAAAAACGCTTCTAATTGCGGTATAATTTATGTATTCTTACTTATTTTTCATCATCTTATTTCCCAGTGTTTCCATTAACATTTTGTACTGAATTACCCTGCCGATTATGTGACACTGCTTGCTCCTGCTTATTTCCTGATACTATGTATACAAGAGCACTTTTATATGAACATGATATATAGCATGACTCATAACCATTAGGGAAAGAGTCTCTAATACAGTAATGTCATACTGAAGAGTATTCTTGAGCATGGCTCACAATACCAGACACTTAGAGTTATAACACCAGTGAAAGTGCCCCCCCCCCCAAACAATGCAAAGTATAACAAAGTTAGCAGAACACCCACTGGAGTCATGCACAGTGTAAATGCGTACATGCCATCTAACAAATGACTTGTTTTTTCTCATAGCAAACATTAACAGATATTAACTTGGAACAAGTATGCAGCAGTTAAAGTATGTGTAAAGCAAGACAATGATACTTGCAGAGTCAGTGACACTGAAAGTTTGAATTCAGAGGATCAGCATTACAGCCAGGAAATTAGCATTTTCAAATGGAGCTTAGCAACAGCAGCCCATGTGTTCCTTCCATGATGTTACCTCCTATATAACCAAGAATTCAACTGTGGATGTCACATATTGCAAACTCACATCGGTAAAGCATAGGGGTCTAGTAATAAAAACATTGCTTAGCTTATTTGTCCAGAGAAACTGCGTGTACATTTGTTTTTTGTGTGTTAACCAGCTGTTGAGTGTAATTTCTCTTCTGGTCGAATGTATTTCAATAGATACATTCGTACAGAACAGAGTGAATGGGGAAAATACCCCATTATGGGCACTAGATGGAGCTGAGGATCATAGGAAATAAATATATGTTGTAAGGAGATACAATGTCACAAGAGATTGCTGGAGGAAATGAGCATATAAATGTAATCACTGATACTAATGGGATAGCAATGGCTACATTGATATGCTCTTTCCATACAGCAAATCTATCTGTATTTTTTTTTATTTTTTAGGGCACAAGCATATAAATGTAGCCATTGCTATCCCATTAGTATCAGTGATTACATCTATATGCTCATTCCTATATGCACATTGTATCTCCTTACATGTATTTTTTCCTAGGCAAAGCAGTAGGCAGGTTATTGTACCCACCCACAGAGCAGAGGAGCAGACCTGAGAGAGAACTTTCTCTCTCGACTCTGCTCCTCTACTCAGTTGGCGGAGTTTTAATAGCCGTGTGCAGCATCATGGCAACTCCAATCCAAATAGAGGCAAAGATCGCACCTTAAAGGAGAATTATTGGAAGGGTGAAATACACTCATCCCTATAATTAGAGCCGACGTGGGACAGTTGCAAAGCCTCTATAGATTAAGAACTGAGCAATCCTATACCACTGATCGCTCAGTTCCCAGTCTTCTCCCTGCAGAGAGCTGTGACTGTCAGTTACCACTCCCCTCCGGAGAGGCAGAGCCAGCTGTCAATCAGGTGGCTGTGTGGATGCTGGCAATATTGCACTGTCAGCATATAGCAGGCAATAGCCCACTATATGCTGAGTTTTAGGTCACAGGATGACATAGTCCTCCTGTGACCCTAAAGAGAACTATGGCCAAAAAACTGTAAAGAATAGAAGGGTGTACTTCCGCTTTAAGCAGCCTCAGTTTTAAACACAGTTATTTTACGACTTTAAGTCATTGCTGGGAGGGGAAGCAAAGCTAAAGAGAGAAAGTAAAACTTGAGCTGCATACTTTGAGGATAAATTACTCCATGTATTTGTAGCTACAGTGGTCAGTGAGGGCTTGTTTAAAAATGTATTTAATTGTTAACAAAATATAAATATTTGAATGTCCATAGCCCAACAACACTTCTGCTTCAAGGACCTTTCTAAACATGTAACCTCTGAAAAATTTGTTTCATTTCGGAATTTTATATCTTTTGTTTTTTGGATTCGAAATTTGATTCGGTTCATTATTTGGATTTCGTTTCAAAACAAAGTGACATGACCATGTCTGTAATGTAATCCCCAACAGCCAAAAAAAACAATTTTTTTTCATTCCTATAAAAGGAACATTCGTATTTGT
The DNA here is from genome assembly GCF_000935625.1 of Nanorana parkeri. Taxonomy (NCBI): domain Eukaryota; kingdom Metazoa; phylum Chordata; class Amphibia; order Anura; family Dicroglossidae; genus Nanorana; species Nanorana parkeri. The sequence goes on along the minus strand of NW_017307960.1, from coordinate 194,992 downwards.
TTGCATTCAGTTTGGTTTGCATTCGGAAATCCGGATTCATCCAAATGTCTGAATGTAACGAAATTTGTACAAATATCCATCTGGAACTAAAAAAAAATTGCATGTCTAGTCCCTTCTGTTAAGTAAGCCTACTACTTTGCCTAGTATGGGCAAAGTAGAAGTTCACTATAAATATGTTTCCTGGCATAAAACAACATTATACTGAAAAAATGATCTAACTTGATTAGGTATATATTAGGACAGAAAGTTTACAGTTCTCAACAAGAAATGACCTCCAAGGATCAGAGCTTGTACTTTAAAAGGTTATTACGTTCAGTTTTGTAAGAAAATATAAATTAACATGCACCCTGGTCATCCTGTAATTATCATGTTACTGGAATAATTACAATGTAGTACACTCTACACTGTAAAGCAATTAATCATGAGATTTATGTACGAACATGGACAACAAGACCTTTGGCTATGAGATTCATTTCAAAAGCTAAGTTCATGGTGAGAATATTGAGTGTATTTTGTCTCCATCTGATGTCACATCATGTCTGAGGCATAAAGCGTAGAGTGTAGTCTTGTTCTACATTACCTCAATTACCTCAGTGGATGAATACATTCTCTAAACCAATCCATTAATCCCTTTCTTTGAAGCATAACAATTTAATTGACATTATCTCACTGGAATATAAACAGATTTACATGGAGGGCATCCCAGTGGACATCATTAACCAAACATGGTCATGACCATATTTACTCGCGGGAATGTAAACAAAGTGGTGGGGATCCTGGATGACATCACTGACCAAACATATTCATAACCACATTCGGTCAGTTACATCCGGGATCCCTGACCCCCTAGTTTACTTTCCAGCGAGCTATCGTTTGCCACAGGAGTAGAGGTGGGACAGCATTGTCATGGCACATGGGTCACCATGTCGAGGGGTCATCTGTCGTTCATCGTGATTGACATGGATCTATGTCACTAAACAATGTTATTGACATTGGATTTACATTGGGGGAGATTTGTTTATTTTTTTAAATGAAATACTTTTTCTATGGTGTGGGTGATTTGCTATTTCCTTTTTTGTGAATGCATTCTGTAGTTATTCATGTGAGGGCGAAGCAGATATCTGGGAGCCCCCCTGGATCTAATGGAGAGCTTCCAGATTTCTATAAGTTCCCCCTCCCCCCGCAGACCCCCACATCTTTTTAGGGGGACAGGATGTCCGAATAAGATTCTTGCTCCTATTAACATGGGGACAAAGTGCCTTGCAAGAGGGAGGGGGAGGCTTCGTCATATGCCCTCATTGCAAGGTACCCTCCAGTTGTTGAAGGCATGAGACCTGGAATGGTTCAGAAGGGCACACTCCCCACCACCCTGTCCTGGCCAGTCACATTGCATGACTGAATAAGGGTCTGGTTTAATTTAGGGGGATCCTTTGCCATTTTTTTTCTCTTAAAGAGCCCATTAACACCTTTTAAAAAAAAAAACAATTGGCATGGCATCCCTCTAAAAAATTATAAAAGACCCTTATCCAGTGATGTTGCCTTGCTGACCAGGAAAGAGGTGGCAGCAAGTGTGCACCCCTCCCCCAAACCATACTAGGCCACATGCTCTCAACATTGGTCAAAATTGGGAAAGTACCTTGCAAGGAAGAGGGAGCAGTGAAGCCTTATTCCAACAACCTGTCACCCAAAAGGGATTACTTTAAAAAAAGGAAATACTAAATAAGAACCACACCCACAGCTTTTATAAAGTCCTGTATTAAGAAAAATAATAAGCAATGTCTTCTGATATAAATCCAATGCCACTCATGTCCTGCGATAAAGATCTCTTTCAGTCTTGATAAGCCACTACTCCCATCACAATAGTCCCCGGTACTGCTAGACTGCAAACTCAGTTGAAGGGACCCCAAGTGATGTCATTGCATAAATATGGTCATGACCATATTTGATCAATTATGTCACCCTGGATCCCAGGCCTTGACCGTGGCCTTCTAAGAAGTACTGCTGGACAACTTCACATGCAGATTTAAAGCACCCCTAAAGCATGTTGTTTAAAAGATCTAAGTTTTTTTTAGTGTTGCTTTTAAAGCTGCAATATAGGACCCACTCCGCACTAAATGGTAATTGTTTCTTTTTATTTTTTCATGCTAGACATCTTCATGTCCACCATGGCAGTTTAACAAATGGTTGCAAATTTGCCTTGACAAAAGCTTGAAAAAATAACGAGACTTGGCTCCCATAGACTTTAATACGGTTGGTGCTATGTTTTGGTTTAGTGTTGACACATATCAATGCACCACCGAGTTGAGTGAAGTGTCATTGTGTGACATTTCAATAAAGTAAAAAAAAAAAAAAAGGACAGGGGCAGTTTTAATATCTTGCTATGGTTTAATTTTAACCACCTTATCTACAGCACACTGACAATGAGATGACTGCAAACCAGTGGTGAAATTACACTTTTCGAGAATACAATTTTCATGAAGTTTAGGTTTCAAGCTCTTTCCTTTCTGAAATTTCCCTCCTCACCTTAGCCTAACGTGTAACTCTACTTAAACTCTAAAGTCCAACTCTAAAAAAAATATTTTTAAAATAGTCCACTAGCAGTTTTAAGAACAGGAGCAGCTGCTCTTGCTGCAATCCTCTCCAGCGCTGCCCTTCATGCAGACTTACTCTGTGATCCAGCTCCGGTCCTTGTCCAGATTAAATAATGCTCAGTGTCATTCAACCTACTTCCTGTGAATGCAGGGTAAATTCAGGGCATCATGGGCCTTCCCCATGAGGTGTGTCACTATGGCACCATGCACTAACATAAAGTGATGCAGAGAATAGCACATTGTTCATGACGGCCCAGTGCCAGAGAAGAGGGGCAAGAGGAAGAGGACCCTGCAGCTCCATGGGACCAGTCAGAACACATATGACAATGGTAAGTATTCAAATAAATTAATTAATGCAGGGGGACCTCCAGGGGGAAGGGAAAGGACTGGGAGGTACTTCCAGCTACTATGTGACATTGCAGTTAATAGATAAAGTTACATGAATTACACTAGTAGAATTCAAACACTATGTCAAGGGTTTTGAAAAAAACCAAACCAAAATGAATGTTTTTTAATATATTGCCCTGTTTTTTTATAAAGCTTTTAGCCTGCTTGTCAGTGACATCCACTAATATTATTCATATTGTAAAAATACATTCTTGGATAATTTTGCTTACTAAGTACTGCTCCTTTAAAAGACATTCTGTCATGTGTCTCCACATTCATAATTAGAACCAATAGAAGGTGGGATCAATTAATTTTATTTGGATTAGATTTAGCATTGTAATAAAACTGTAAACAGGGATGGCTATTGATTAAGACAATATATTCCAAAAATATATATTGAGTCCAATAAAACATGCTTAATCAGGAACTGCAACCAATAATGCCTGCTCTTTCGTGTTGTCCTCACACTTTTTTTAATTAGGGAAAAGAACCAAGAAACAAACTAAAACTACAAGCTTTAGGTCAGTGTGACCACAAAATACTTGTTCAATAAAAAAATCTAAAGGTTTTGAGGGAGTGCTAGGCTGCAGAGTACATAATTTGCTAAATAAAAACTGTATTTAACTGTAAATTGTTTCTCAAATTATCTTCCCTTTGTATAAACATGATTCTGTGCAGAGACGCTTGTAGTTACTAAGAGATTCAGGATGTTGATAATATATTCTGTTAGGGTTGCAACATATAGCACCTAAAATCCTGTGTAGAATCAGTCACTATCAATACGGCCTCCTGCACACTTTACCTGCAATTCTAGCATCTTCATCCCCTCCTTTCTATCATGCCATGTCTGAGAAATACACCATCATACTCTTCTGGACTGCATTAGATGTTGCTAAAGGGCTATGGTACTGGATTGGTCTGCTGAACTATGGACTGTTAAACCACTTATCAGGGTATCATTGAGCAGTTTGGAGAATTAGTAACATTACAATCAGTAAGGAGTTTGTGGTACATGCTGAAAAACTGGCACAGAAGGCATATTGTGTGCCAGTAAATATTATTTTAACACAACAAAACCTTTCTGGATGATGGTTCCTTTTGTGTACTGGTAACACAATTAGTGAAATTATACAGCTCTAAGACAAGGGAAATGAAAAAAACTATTTTATTTACATGTTTTTTAATCTTTTGTTTCCTAGTTAAGAGAAGAGGATTTGATTTCAATTTATCATTTAATAAAAGCTATGGGATTTACAAGATATCCCAGGATAATCATGAGACTGCAGAAAACTCCATATCCTACCATAATTTAATCAACTATGAATGTGACAACACAAATGACGCCTGTTGTGACAGAATCCTCAATTCGGCTGTGCTGGATTTCAGCACTATAGGTATGCAGGACAGCTCCATGCTGAAAAACCCCAGTATGCTTAGAAACCTCAACCCAGAAACGAAACCTGACCAAGGAAAAGACAAGGCCATTGACCGTCTGCTTTCTGAGAAAATTGGTGTCTTCAAAAGAGAGGATATTAGAAATTTTGATAAGGCTGTGTTCTATGAAGGCCAAGATAGGAGGCTATCACATGAAGAAAGCCACAAGCCAGAACTCACAGACTGGGAGTGGTGCAGAAGCAAATCCGAAAGGACACCTCGACAGGTAATACTATTCTAACACTACATAAAGATGATGTATTTACTTGATAATGGTAACCATTCAGTCCAGCAGATTTAAAAATCATTGCTGTTTACACTGGTAAGTAAAAGACAGGTTTGTTGCACGGGTGCCTTTTGAAACTAGGTTGGTGTTTTCAGAGTGGGGCTACACCATCCTTTTGAGTGTCTGTCTCTTGAAACAGTGGACCTATGCTGACAAGCACATGGACAAGTACCAATAAACATAGGTCTTACATTCATTGGCTCTGTTACTGGTCTCTAGGGGGAAAATTAAGCTTTTGTTTTTTTAGTGAGAAAATAAAAATAAAAAAGACAGTCCAGGTTTGACAACCAAAGTCCCTACCTGTTCAGAGATGAGGGAGTGGATTGAAAAACTTCTATTTTGACTGCAGCTCCCCACATACCCCCTTGTACACCTTGAGGTAACACTAGGAGTTCAAATAGTCCTGGTTAAAAACCATTGCCATAGACAGCCCTTTCTGGTATGATATAATATCAGGGGTAGGCAAACTTCGACGCTCTAGCTGTGATGAAATTACAAATCCCTTCATGCATTTGCCTCGAATGTCAGGCCTATCGCTGTCAGAGTCTTGCCATGACTAATGGGACTGGGTTTTTTTATCACAGTTAGAGCGGTGAAGTTTGCATGGCTACACCTGATGTAAAGAAATTAGTTAAAGGAGAACTATGGGGTCAGGGCTTTTCCAGATAGTTCTCCTAAGGGTCACGGGAGAACACAAACTAGCGTTCTCCCTTGACCCAAAGCTCGCGGTATACTGAGACGCCGCAGCCGGGACGGATTGCAACAATACTGTCTGGATCCACCCAGCTGTGGGATTGACAGCTGGCTCTGCCTATCCAGAGGCAGAGCCAGCTGTGCCTGCCCCTCGCCCGTCCGTTTCGCCAGTCAGCGCTGGAGGATCGGACAGGGGGGGGAATCCGTGCAGGGAGGCGTGAGTGACAGTCACGGCTCTCTGCAGGGATAGATCGAGAAGTGAGCGAGCGACGGTATGTGTTCGCTCACTTCCCGATCTACTGAGCCGACCTGTGACAGTTTCATTGTCACAGGTCGGCTCAGATTATGAGGCTGAGGGAAAATCACTCGCCTCATAATTCTCCTTTTAATAAATTCTGTGAACAGTATTCATTGCCTGCTCTTTTTAATTAAACATGTACAGATTTTCGAGGTGATCAGTTAGACTGTGTTCAGCAAAAATGTTAACATATTGCCAGCTGCTGTCTGTAGTTACCTACATTGGTCTACAGTTAAAGTTTATGTAAACCCTAACTGAATGACATTTAGGGGCTCACATTCAGGATGGCCAACTACTGTATGCATAGCAAAATTTTGTATGCCCCCCATAGGAGGAAATTACTCTCCCACTATGGTGCTACACTGTGGCTGCCTGGCAGGAGACAGAGATGGAGGCAGAGGAACAACCCTCTGGTCCGGGTCCCATAGTGGCCGCTTGTGTACATTTATATAGCATAGCAATGTGCTTTACAAAGATGCTCTGCACTCTGCTGGCTTTGAGACTCTTTAATTTTTATTACATACACTTTAAAACAAATCTTAACTCCAAAGTAACATTTTGCACCAATTTATTCTTCATCTTCCACTTTCAAAAAATAGCCAACCTTTTTGTAATTTGTTTTTATTTACCTCTTTTTTTTTTTGCCCTATCCTCATTCTTGCCTAGGTGAGAATGAAGTTTCACTCTATTCCCAATGCCTCCTGGGATACCAAAGTCACATATCCCAAGAAGCATTACTTCCCCCCAATTTTTGAATAGAGAAGTAAACAGAGGTGGCACCTGATCTCATACACACACAGACAGAGATCTAGTGCTGTGTCTATTTATATATTTTTCTATGAATGTTGGGAAGTAATTCCTTCTTTGCTATGCGATCTTGATGTCTGGCAGCATGTTCTATTGGGGCGGGGGGCAGCTTCAAAAGTTAGGCAGATACAGCCGGTTCCCTATGATGTAAAAAGGAAGATGAGAGTGTGTAACAGGACCTGAAGTAGGAGAGCTGTCGAGTGGAGGACGATGCAGGATCCACTGTGTTTGTAAGTATTAAACTAGCATAACAAAGCACGAAAAGTAAATGGGGAAAAAGACTGAACTTTGCATTGGAAGAGTGACGTTCTTCTTTAACTACAGCTGTCTACAGTTTTCAGTGTTATGCTCACAGAGACAATGCCTTCCACATATCTACAGTTCTCCTGTGACAATATATCTAATTTGAACATTTCTAGGGATTACCCAGTTAATCTTTCAAGAGCCTATACAAGCATAAAAGAACAAAATAGGTAATATACAATATTCACAAACTAGATTACAAGGCTACTTTACCATACCATATGGCAGAAGGATTCACTTACAGGTCTTAGATTTTCAAATCGTAGATCTGAAAGTACAAATTTCACCTGGCATTAGTAGAGTATTGTACCGTGTTAGTCATCCATTAGTGCACAAAGTTTGGAGGTTAAGTAATACCCTTTTTTAGCCAACAGAAATTTTGAAAAATGCAAGCTTTCAGGACTCCTTAGATCCCTTCATCAGGCTTTGCACATTTCTGAAAATGGTTCTGAAACTCACATATTTATACACAGATTTGCCGTTGCAACTGGTAAATTGGCTTGAGATTTGAAGCCTGACCTCAAAATATATCTAGGGCTAAAACCTTTTTTTATTAGTGTAGGATTGTAAAGTGATTAACCCCTTGTCAGGCATTTATTGTATTCTGATCCCCTGCTGGGCAAAATTATCCTCTGCCCTGATGTATCTTTTGTCCTGGTCACCACTGTCACTGAAACCACATGTGTTGGAAAATCACATTTTGCGGCTGTCAACATAATGGGAAGTAAAGGAAAAAACAGGTGAATGCTTATTTGGGTGACAACAGTCTTAGAAAGGATTTCCTCTTTGAAGGGAGTTCCCCTCATTTTCTGTTGTGTATCTGGTTGAGGAATTTAGATCCAATCTCCAGAATAGATCTCAACCCCCCAACCTAAGATGAATATAACCCATTTTCTGAAGGACTGTAAATGGTAACTAATTACTATATAAGAAAACTTGGCAAAGATTGTTAAAGCTGATAAATATTAACTACATTGTTTAATGCCCATACACATGAGCCCTAAAACTGGCCATACATTGGTAGACTTTCAAATGAATTTTCATACGAAAACATTTGTCAGAACATTCAATAATGCCATCAGCGACTTTTTAAGCAATGTCATGCACAATTTTGTTTGATTTTAATATTGGATTTGGGAATGGGATTTCCCGAATGAGGACCACATTCACTGTTAGAATTTTGTTCATTCATGAAAATTTTTTAATCCTGCACCCTTACTTTTTTTTTATAAATGAAGAGCCGAACCCCAATTCCCTCTGCCTCACTCCCTTTTCTCTATCTCTATACTTTTTTTTCCTCTGTTTTGTTCCCTCAGTTTTCCTTCTACTCCCCCCACACACCCTTCAATCTCTCTCCTTTGCTTTTCTTGATGTATAAAATAGCATTAAAAAAATCTAATAAACATAGTGATTGGTTTAAAGGGTTAAGGTTTATAAAGACTACATTTATTTTGGTTATGACATGTATATATGTCATATGTAAAAAAAAGAAAATCTAAATTTGGGTTGTATTTAATTTTAGCATTAATGTTTCATGATCGAGCCATCTGGAAACGTATGTATAGTAGTGTTAATTATATTGTTGTGATTTTTGTGATTTTAAACAGTTTGTGGTTTACTATAGTGTATGTGTCTTTAAACATCCTTTGCTGTCAGTAAGGATTTTAATGAGCCGGTGTTTCCTGTCTTCACTTTTTTTGGTCACTATGGTCGAAATCGTTAATCATTTAAACCCACTGAAGAGGGATGGCAGAAATCTAAAAAGTTAACCCTTGCAGTGGGGCTACCGTGCATTGCAAAGGTTAACTGTTCATTTGATCTAGGGGCTCAAGGTAAAAAAAATATACTCACCTGATTTTTAATCCCGCTTGGCTGCTAGACCGGCCTCCTTAGCCTCTTCTCTCCTGGGCTCCGGTGGTCTAAGCCCAGATGACATCATCATGTTTAATGCAGTCCATTCACCTGCATTAGATGTGAGGATGCTGAGGGACATACCACAGCCAGAGGGGGACTAAGGTGAGGGTCAACAACCTCAGGACTGAGTATATCTTCTGTATTCTGGCCCCTAGAGAAAAATTAGCAGCTAACCCTTGCAGTGCGAGGGGTAGCCCCGCTGCAAGGGTTAACTTTTAAATAACTGGAGTTCTTCCTTAGCTATTGGAAAATAGAACAACTGTTCTGAAAATTTATTTTTCCAAACAAAATTATACTGGTTTGTATCCATTTTAGCAGTGCTGTAGTTTTCTTGAACTTCTGACACTTTTGGGAGTATCAGGGGCTCTCTATAGTAAATGGCCTACACTGCTCTCGCCCTTCCGATGGCCCCTGATGTCACTAGGGCATCTGTCTGCTTCCTGTGACTGATATGCCCTGCAGATGTGAAAGCAAACTCTGGTGACGCAGTGGCGGATTGGAAACAATGGCAGGCATTGGGGGACGCAGGCATTTGACACACCCGAAACTTTTAGATGCTTAAGATCCTAGCCACAGTTGTAACTCTTGAAAAAATTGAAGATTTGAACAGAGATGATAATAGTAAGTATAAAACATGTATTTTAAACAGCCACAGTCATTAGGATACATGTCTTCACTGATCTGTGTCTGACCTCTTTGACCCATTGTCCCATGTCAACACCCAGTAATGGTCGTTTCAAAATTCATAGAATCCTTCTGATCAGTTTTGGGGTCAAAAGGGACCTTCACTGCAGACTGATTGAAGTTCTGTTCATTTCTAAATTTCAAATCATTATTCCCAACACACAATACAAATGTCTTTTATGTGTATTTAAGCTTTTGAGAGAACGCTTCCAATATACAAAGTCATTTGTATGTACTGAAGAATCTTGATATTAGTCAGTTAAAATGACATTGTCTCTTATCTGTTGTACACTGAATAGAATTTGGCCTAAAGGCAAAATCTCAACCACATCATGGATGCGTATTAATATTTTATCTCCTCTGGAATGTTATTCTCTACAGAGAAATGGTACTTGGATATTTAAGACTTCAGCGGTGCTTAGAACCATTTTATATGCTGCTCTATTTTTCTTTTTGGGATTAAATCAGATAACTATTTGACAAGGTATAGCTGCCTGAAGGTGGGCTGACAATGAATATCAATATGCATGATACAAAAATGGCAATTGCTGTTAACATTAAACATATCCATTATTATCCATGAATGGAGAATTATGTTTATCATTAAGATGCTGTCATTCTTATGATGGACAAAACCAGCCATCATAGTTTATTAGCTTATAGGATGTAAATGATGACACTTGCCTATCTGTCTGTTATCACCTGTCCACCACACTGTCTTCTCTCATGGTCGTTGCAGTATAGTCATGTACTAGATACATCTGCGGTGATGCAAACAGCCATATTTGGAATAATTGTCAGTGACATTTTGTTTTCTGTAAACACTGTTTGCCTCAAGCAGTGAAATTCAATTTTTAGTCCAATCTAAAACCCCTGTGTTACTACTTACAGCTAGGTACAGAACATCTGGTCTTTAACACGTCATTGGTATAATTGTCCATGTATCTTTCATGTTAATTGACTTTCTTTATGGGAATTCTGAGATGTAAAGACAACTATTCGTTTTGACAGCAGAGGTTGTTTTACAGTTTTTGTTAGTTGCTCTACACAAGCCTGCTACAATTATTCCTCATGTAAGGGGGCCTAACATTTGCCCTATTCGTAGACTTGCACTGATAGGTCAATTTTGCTTGGTGAACATATGGATTAAAGTGTCTGAAAACTAGGGATGCACCGATACTTTTCAAGTACCAGTGCTGATACTTGCCATTTTCATGAGAACTACCAGTGTTGCAGTAGTTGCAGCTGGGACCTGGCTCTGGCTCTCTGCCACTGTCCTGAAATCATTAGTCAATATTGTTTTAGAAAAACTGTCACATGACAATAAACAAAAATGTATCAGTACTCATACTTTTAAGTACTTGGGCAAGTATCAGTACTTGTACTTGCAAAAATTGTATCGGTGCATTCCTTTATTTATAAAAACAAAATCATACATTAAAACATAGATGTGTTCGGAAGTTATTTGACCTCCCAGGAGTGTGTTCCCCCTCTTATGCCCATGATATCAACACTGGCCTTTCCCCAGGGGAGAGAATCCCCAGTGTTCGCTGAATTGGACCCCCAAGGTCGCTGTAAAACGTTTCGAGACCTACAAAATGAATTTCACATCGTTCCTCCCCCCCCACCCCACACACATTAAAGTCCTTAAAAGACCTCCTTCACAAATTGCTGTCCCTTGATCTGCTGGATGCACAGATGAACCAACCCCTCACTGCTGGCTTTTTTGACACCTGGTCCACCTTCTTAGTGACTGAACTCCCTACAAGCCAACTGAAAGAGATTATGACGACGTTCCAACTCACTAAGTGGTATCTCACTTCAAAACTTGATGGGTCGCTTGGTGCATTAGATGTCCTGTAGGCTACTAACACCTGACGCTTCTTGACCTGCTCCTTTATGTCCACCGCTACATAGCAAGGACGACGGCAATGCTCAAATCCATGTTCAGGGTTCTTCGGTACTACAAACTAATATCGATATTTTCCTATATCTGCATTATGTTCCAGTCTAGACCCTATTCCATTTTATATGTACCCCTACCCTCCGAAGGCTATACGGCTTGATTGTGGTTTAACATTAACATTACGAGTGATTGTTTATTCTCATTTATGCTGGTCAACGATCAGTTATGATGCTGTTTCATCTCTTGTTATACGAATTGTATGTATGCAGTAAAACTTTTCAATAAAAATTGACATGCTAAAAAAAAACAAAAAAACATAGATGTACAAATCCCAGGAGCTCCGTGTGCTCCTTACAAATGACAGCTGCCTCCTAACTTTTGAATTTTTCTCTAGTATAGTCTTGGAGCTCAAAAAGTATCTGTACTTGTACTTGTACCGAGTACGGTACTTGGTATCGGTGCATCCCTACTGAAAACCCAATCACTAAAATCTCATATAAGCTTTAACATAATAATGTAATTTCAAAAGTAAATTTGTACATTTGCAGCTGTCATTAACAAATTACCTGGTATGAACACACACACAAACATACAGTACACACAGCAGCTGACTCCTTTTATCCCATTCTTCATCGATATGGTTAGCCACAAAAATAGGCTTAACTGTGTTCTGACTATGACTTTTGATATTTAAAGTAGGGTCGCACAGATACCAAGTACAGTACTCGGTACAAGTACGATTACATGTACCGATACTTTTGAGCTACTAGACTAGAGAAAAATGCAAAAGTTAGGAGGCAGCTGTCATTTGTAAGGAGCACACGGAGCTCCTGGGATTTGTACATCTCTGTTTTAATGTATGATTTTGTTTTTATAAATATAAATAAAAGGATGCACAGATAATAGTTTTGCGAGTACGAGTACTGGTACTTGCCGAGTAGTTACGAGTACTGATACATTTTTGTTTATTGTCATGTGACAGTTTTTCTGAAACAATACAGACTAATGATTTCAGGACAGTGGTGGAGCACCAGAGCCAGGTCCCAGTTGCAACCGCTGCAACCCTGGAAGTTCTCATGAAAATGCCAAGTATCTGCACTGGTACTCGAAAAGTAACTGTGCATCCCTAATTTAAAGTGATTGTACGGTCTGTGTGTTGTTCTCCTTGTGCTCAACTTATATAAAGAATTATAGGAAAATACCTGGTAATCCCATCATGAAGGTCCTTTTTTCAGGCACTTCCTGTTAAAGGGTGACAATAGTCTGTCCCTGTGTTCTAGTTGTAATTCTGCATTGTCACCGGTCACATGGGAGACTATAAGTGGCTGTTTGCACAGTCATAGTACAATGTTGCCACTCTAGCAAAAAACTTTACCTGGGAAATACTAGTGTTGTATGAGATTAGCATCTCTGAGATCTAACATAGTATAAGAAAGGTGAAGACAAGTACTTCATAAAAAAAAATAAAAAAATTGCAATTGTTTATGATACATATCCATCACCCATTTTTCTAATGGAATATTATGTTAAGTGTTAATCTTGCGGGAAAGTTGTATACATTATGGGTGAAAACATTGTTAAATAGACCCTTAAATGTCATCTAGTGAGAGTTTACCTCTACTACCATGTTTCATGTTACACCCATGTTGACGTCGCCACACTTGAAGTCCATGGCCACTTCCTCCCGTCTGTGTTACTGAATGTCTGAACCCTGGTATGGAAAGGAGGAAGACTCTGTACGAGCCAGAGCACTGCACCTGCAATCGACTGGCCGTGGTTGTAATGCTTTACTGGCTCCTATAAAAAAATAATAATAATAAATGCGCGTTTTGATGAAAGAGTGTGCATTTCTTATTTTTGTTCAAAAACTGTAATTTCCCTTTAACTTCCTGCAGAACAAATGGAGTTCAAGTATTATTTGTTTTAGTAAGGGTACTCCCATTACTGTTATATTTGAATCTATTTGTCTTGTAGCCTTTACCAAATGACAGATTGGTAAACTGGCAGCTGCGTAATTCCCCTGGTGAACAAAACCACAGAACATGCTTTTTAAATTAGGAGGAAAAAAAGATGTTCACCAAGAAAGTGGAGTACACCTAGCTGTCCATATATAAATAGACCTTTCTGTGTTTTCCTTGGATTTATTGTCCAACTTTAAAGTGACACTAAACTAGTACTTTAAATAGTAACAAAAATGTAGCTCAGTTGCGCATCATTTAGCTGTAGATCCTCAAATCATCTCTGAATTGGTGCTGACACTGTCCTTCCTTCTGGAGGGTGGCTACTTTTGTTCCCCATGGTTCCTGTTGGAGTACAATCTCTGGTTTAGTTTAATAATTTGTGTTAAGACTTTTTGAGAGAAAAGTTGTATATAGGCTGCTATTGTTGACATTTAATTCTAAAATGCTAGTTTTGGATGACTGACCTGGAACAATTTAGAGAAAGGGAATTATGACTTTTCTACAACTTTCACTTGCTGTTGAAGCCAGGCATGGTCAGGCAATTAGCATTTTCAGTTCATAGTAATTTTGTTTCTCAGCATGTCACACGCTGAATCTATTCTGCACTGTCTTAGCTTACACCTTGCTTTGTAAATTCTACCCTTGCTCTGCCCCATGCCTTTTTTGCTGTAGGGACTTGCCAGTGATATCCTCATGGCAAATGTGTCTCTTTTTGTTGCTTTTATTTAAAAAATAGTTACTGAAATGTATAACACTTCGTAATGCCCTTAAACTTCTTAAAGGAACTGTGCCACCTTGCCTAGTCATGGCAAAGTGACAGGGTGTTAAAGCAAAAACCTGATCCAGTTATATTTCCCTGCCACTTTTTCATCAGTTGCAGCTGCCACAAAATACCACATACCCCTAGGTATGGGGAAGCATGCAATGCCTTCAATGATGAACTTTTCAAATGAAGAAGGGGTGATGTAAATCGCTCCCTGCAAGCTGCATCTCTTTCTGACACCTGGCATTTTGGGGCTGCCTCAAAAGCAAAAGGAGAAGTAAAGGAGGATAGTAAATCCTGTGAGTTTGAGATTTGCAGTCATAAATTTGCCAGGCCAAATTTTTTCCAGTGCACTGCATGGTCTTTAGTAGGCCAAGAGCCAATAAGGGGGCTTTTGAATAAGCCAGCCCCTTCATTAAGAACTGGGGATTTAGAGCAGCCATGGTGTCATTGTATTGGAAGCTGCTGTATAGAGAGGAATGGGGACCCTGGCAAACTGCATGTGAAGTGATTAGGATCAGTTAGCAAACTGTGCTTTAATTCTCTTTGCTAGATTTGTTTGGACAATCGCCCCCTTTGTTGCCTTAATTTTTTGTTATTTATTGAAGGCTATTTTGTTTTTTAATTTAAAGGAGAACTATGGGGTCAATGTTTTTTCCCATAGTTCTCCTTAGGGTAACGGGAGGACACAAACTAGCGTCCTCCCCGTTACCCTGAGCTCAGTATACCGCGAGCTACAGCTCGCGGTATACTGAGACGCCGGAGCGGATCCCGACGTAGATGACGGGATCTGCCCAGCTGCGTGAGTGACAGCTGGCTCTGCCTATCTAGAGGCAGAGCCAGCTGTACCCGCCCCCTCCCCCGTCCGTTCCGCCAGTCAGCGCTGGCAGATCGGAGCGGGGAGAGGGGAATCCAGCCCCTCCCCCTGTCACGGCAGAGAGCCGTGACAGGATCAAGAGGCGAGCGAACCCGGTATGTGTTCGCTCACCTCCTGATCTACTGAGCTGACCTGTGACAGTCTCATTGTCACAAGTCGGCTAGAACTATGAGGTGAGTGAAAAGCACTCACCTCATAGTTCTCCTTTAAATTTTAGTTTGTGGTATAATGTTTTTACCAAACAACGGTGTTTTTTTCTGCTTCCCTTTTTAAAATTCACTTGTTGCTGACCAAAAGAATGGATCACAGTTCTCCACAGTCCAGAAAGGTACACAGAAAAAAAATGTTAATTCCCCAGAAAGCTAAACATAGTAGAGTTCAGCACTCTAGATGCAAAGTGCACATGAGCTTTCCATTGGTCAGCAACAAACAAATGCTGCACCGCAAAATAATTTGAAAAAAAAACAAGTACAAAAACAGTGTACCCCCCCTCCGACTCCTATAGGAAAAATAAAGGTTGGGCATATAGCAGTTATGCCTATTATCTGAGATTACACTGTCCTGCCACTGACCAACTTTATACTGCTTTATCATCTGCTATTTTCTAATTCTTTAGTGAAAATACCTGCCTGTGATCTGTGCCTCCTAGTACATTTCAGCTTAGTCTTGCTCTTTGAATACAACCTACTGCTGGGCAAATTTATACTGCTGTATTATCTGTGGTCTGTTAGTTTTTTTTTATGGGAGTTTGATATTGACCAGGGGCAGGTTAGTTTCACATCAGTGTGAATATGGACAGTCTCAGTAAGGCCTGGTGCACACCTGGGTGTTTTACAGCGCGTAGAGACGTGCAGAAAAACGCCCTAAGCCCAAAGAAGTACAGGAGCTTCTTTGGGACGTATTTTCTGTGCGTATCCATTAGGATACAGCTGGATAGCCCTCGTAAACGCGCATTTGTCGCACGTTTCTTTTACCGCAAATCGCGCTAAAAACGAGCGGCAAACACGCATAGTCCGTACGCCCAGGTGTGAACCCAGCCTAAACAACGAGACAATTTCCATTTGCAGGTCAAAGTGGGCCTCCTGCTGCTTTATGTTAGCCAAGCTTATTATTAAAGGAAAAAAATAAAATCTGCTGCCAAATTTACGTTACAACTATGCTGTTACTAAGGTTGTCTGTAAAAAAATTGTACTGTTCCATAACACCAGCTACAGTTGTAATGCATTCCCCAAAATAAAAATGAAATGATTTTTGTCATTATAGCCCATGAAGCTGCATGTGAAGGACCCTCTCCCTGCTGTACGGTATTTTTTAATATTATTTTTCTTTGACACATGTCCTCTATGGCAGTTCCTAGATTCCATGACTTGTTTTACAATAGCTCCCCTATTAGTCCTAAAAATGTTCTGTATTCTGAAGCAGGATCCACCCTCCATAGACTTTGGTGGGATGTGCTGCTAACCTAGGGCTCACTGAATTTCAAAAAGGATTCACTAAACCCTTGGTGAACCGAACTCAATTTACACTTAGGTCAGTGTAAATAAGTTATATACATGGTTGTTCTGTGGTGTGACTACTATTCTTCAGATACATTCAGAGATTTTTAGATTAGATCAGTGTTTGTGGGCTATATGGAAGGTCTATCAGTAACTACAGTTATAGCATAGTCCCAGCATGTGAACACATATTATTGTATATACCTATAAACATAGTTAAAGTCAATAAATAGAGCTTTAAACATATTCCATTCATTCTGAATGAAAAATGACAAGTTTTTATTTTCCCACATTTGCCTCTGCACTGAATGTTGTTTTCAAAAGGCAGATCTCATGGGGCCCATTTCAGCAGCTCTTAAATGTTATGTAAGATGAAACAAGGTGAACAAGGCAATTTCATTTCCCAGCGTGATGTGAAGCTGGACAGACATTTGTAGTAATTCTCAATTTATCGTAAGTGTCCTCTGAGCTACAGAATGCCTCCTTCTATTTGGCACAACAATCAGTCAGATTGGACTAAAATCAGTCAATTCTTCTCTCACAAGGGCATCTTTTCACTGCATGCCAGAAAGTCACTATACCAAATAACAAATATCCCTTCTTAACATATTTTTCCTCCTGCTCTAAAAATCCATGCACTGGGTTTTCTGTGTGGAGAGATAGCAGTGCAAATAATTAAAAGACGATCCCAACCTAAGTTGGCCTGAAGCCTTCAGCTGGAATGTTAAAATACAGTACATTTAAGTAGGTCAGTTGTTTAAGACAAAGCTTCTATTTATATTACGCAACCTCAGAACTTGTTTCTACTTAATTATTATGGAACTCTTATTAAAGAAAACTTCTGTCAAAGTCTTCTTTATTCTGGGTGGATGGTGATAAAAGTTTAGGTTACTTTTGGTAATTTCCACCCTAAGCTGATCATGTATTTAGGGGTCTATTCACTAAGTTGCCGAAGGATCTAGCCATATTTTCGACTGATCCTTTTGCTAGCTCTGGCCCCAGTACCCCTTCGGTTCAGTAGAACCGAAGGGCTGCTGTACGGTCTATTCACTATAGCCCGTACAGCTCCCGAAGTTGGCCAAGCGGCTCAGCCGAGCCGAAGGCATATGCCTGGGCTCGGCTGAGCCGAGGTGAAAGGCGAAGCTGGCCGAACGGCCGGCCGACAGCCTGCTTCCGACAGCTGGGTGGAGCCAGCCGTCATCTCACGACTGGCTCCGGCCACTTGCAGAGAGATCAGTGTCCCTGGTTACCAGGTAACCAGGGACGCCATCTGTCATTACACACTGAGAACCTGGCCGGGCCGCTATGATATCACAATGGCCTCTCCGGGTTCTCAGTGTGTAATGACAGATGGCATCCCTGGTTACCCGGTAACCAGGCACACTGATCTGTCATTACTCTCCCGGACGCTCTGGGAGTCTAATACGGCTCCCGGCCACCCAGGAGAGAAACACTTTCTCCCGGAAAGTTTACTCTGCTCGATCAAGCAAAATAAACCTTTTCTTGCGATTTGTTTTTGGGTTTTTTCTGACATGGGGCCTCTGGCCGCCCTCAGTCAGAAAAAAAAAAGCCAGCATAGGAATGCATAGCTAGATTCCTATTGGCTATTTCACTTTGCAATAGCCAATAGCAAACTAGCTATTGCATCCGCCCACTGCTGCTGTCCATCAGCAGAGGGGTCCTGCAGTTCTCCATCAGGTCCCCTACTGGTGGACCGGTCTTTCAGAAAAAGAACATCATACCAACAGTAAAATATGGTGGTGGCAGTGTGATGGTCTGGGGTTATTTTGCTGCTCCAGGACCAGAAAGACTTGCTGTGACAAATGGAACCGTGAATTCTGCTGTCTACCAAAAAATCCTGAAGGATCCTTCCTGTTCGTGACCTCAAGCTGAAGCGAACTTGGGTTCTGCAGCAGGACAATGATCCAAAACACACCAGCAAGTCCACCTCTGAATGGCTGAAGAAAAACAAAATGAAGACTTTGGAGTGGCTTAGTCAAAGTCCTGACCTGAATCCTATTGAGATGCTGTGGCATGACCTTAAAAAGGTGGTTCATGCTCGAAAACCTTCCAATGTGGCTGAATTACAACAATTCTGCAAAGATGAGTGGACCAAAATTCCTGCACAGCGCTGTAACAGACTCATTGCAAGTTATCGCAAACGCTTGATTGCAGTTCTTGCTGCTAAGTGTGGCCCAACCAGTTATTAGGTTTAGGGGGCAAACACTTTTTCACACAGGGCCATGTGGGTTTGGATTTTGTTTTCCCTTAATTATAAAAACCTTCCTTTTAAAAACTGCATGTTGTGTTTACTTGTGTTATCCTTGACTAATATTTACATTTGTTTGATAATCTGAAACATTAAAGTGTGACAAACGTGCAAAACAATGAAAAATAAGGAAGGGGGCCAACACTTTTTCACACAACTGTATGTATTTGAACTGTGTATTTAGAGGTTTGCCTGCAGCTGAGCTATAATCCACCGATTAATATATTGCTGTCACTGTAAGCAGTAAGGGAGGGTGGTGTTTAGGTCTCTGTTTTGCAAAATAGGTGCACCGCTCTTTGTTCTCTCAGACTAGTTCACTACCTTGTAAAAATATACTTCATAATTACTATATTCAAAAAATACGGTCAAATATATATTAAAAAAATATATATGGGATGTCCCGATACCAATACTAGGGCATTTTCGTGAGTATTCGTGAAAATTCCCCCGATTCTAAGGGCCAATACCAGCCCTTTAAATTTTTAAACAAGTTCGGCTGCTTGAGGTCCCACTTTTGCTGGGGATTACAGGCAGCCTTCGTTGACAGTGCCGTTCTGGCCGTACTTTGCCTGGTGCAGCTGGATGTGAACAGAATATTGGTACCTGATATCGGTTATCAGTCTGAAATGTGGCCAATAATCAGTAACAGTACCGAAAAATTTATATTGGTCGATCCCTTATATACAGTATATAATACAACTTATCTAAATCTGAAAATAAAAATGTAATATATTGCAGTTTACCAGTCCTTGGATGAGGTGGCAGCAGAGGTTTTTTTTTTCTCAAGCTTTTCTTCTTTTTTTTTTTTCCCTGGCAATCCTGTCAGTAGCACACTTTTTGTGCTAGGGAGACAATACTCACCCACTGCACTGTATCTATATAGGAACAGCATTGAAACCTTAGGTCTACAGGACACCCAAATTCCCGACACACATTTTGAGTTATTAAATGGGCCTGAAGGTAATATTTGCTGTGACTTTCCAATTTAAAAAAATCAATGAAAAAGTATATTCAGCAATCTTGTAGAACAACTGCTGAGATCAAGGTAAAAGCCAGATGAGCCGTGATTCACAAAACTGCGAAAACCAAAAGTTTATACATGTAAAAATATCACTCAAATTCATACCTCATTAAAGAAAGTTTTTGCACATATCAGTATAGTATGAAGTCATGCACATTTGTCTACTGATTTATTTTCTGGAGGAATATTTTCTCATGCAAACTAGTCTATGTGTATACAAAAGATAAACAGTCAAGTAATGATAAAAGTAAGGTAACAGTAATGATGTAATTGAGAGTCCGTCCTACCTGCTCCTGGTCACCAGTAGTTAATCGTCAGCTGTTGGTAGCAGCTTGGTTACAATTCTGGAGGTGCAGATTGAGAACACCTCAGAAGACAACGACACATATATGTGGCAGCTAACCCCATAAGAACCACCTGCCGTGCTGCTACATATATGCATTACACTGTGATGACCAAAAACATTTTAAAGACATTTTAAAAATGTACAAAAAAAAACATTTAAGGTCCAGCTCCAAGTTCCCCCCCCCCCCAAAAACTACAGTGCTGAAAGCAGTACTGACGCTGTTCATTCTCAAATGCTATATTTCTTGTCCTCCAATGGTCATCTTCATGGGTGAATGCCATCCAGCGTAAGGCCATACTGTTGATTTATAAATGGAGCCCTGTGTGTGGTGGCATTGCATGACAATATCTTACGTTACACTGAACAGATAAGCAAAATTGGAATTCAGAAAAAAAATGTGTGTACAGCTTTACGATGCTCTTTTTTTCACTCCCCCTTTTTTTTTATAGTTAAGTAATGCTGGTAAAATAGTTTTAAAGAGGTGTTCATTGTGGCAGCTTAAAAGCCTTAGCCTGCATGACATGAAAAACATTTTTTTGTGAAAAGTGGTAAAATCTAAAAATAACAATGAAAATGTAGAGGCGGAGAGGTTATTAATTATAAACAAGTACAGAAAATTGGTGTGGGGGGGTCATACATGTTTCAAGAATTCCTGAAAGCATTGGCTCTGAAAAGTTGTAACACGTAGAGCACTTTGCAAAATTGATGTCTGGCAGAAGGCGAGTCATACTCATATAATGCATTACAAAACGAATAGTCCTTACATTCATTGTAAATCTTAACTACTTATTCTGAATACCATTTTCATTTGACTCATAGATTAGCAATTCGGAATCATTTGTCCTAAACAAAGTGTTCTGGAAGAAAAAAAGTGGTTAGATACGATTTGATAATTTATCTTTATGGTCGGTGAGTAAGTACCTATTATTTAACTTCATGGTCAGTAAGTGGGTACCTACTGTTTATCTTTATGGTCAGCAAGTGGGTACCTACTGTTTATCTTCATGGTCAGTAAGTGGGTACCTACTGTTTAACTTTATGGTCAGTAAGTGAGTGCTTACTGTTTACCTTTATGGTCAGTAAGTGAGTGATTACTGTTTAACTTTATGGTCAGTAAGTGGGTGCCTACTGTTTATGTGTATGGTCAGTAAGTGAGTGCTTACTGTTTATGTGTATGGTCAGCAAGTGGGTGTCTATTGTTTATCATTATGGTCAGTAAACTGGTGTCTACTGTTTATCTTTATGGTCAGTATGTGGGTGCCAACTATTTATCCTTATGGTCAGCAAGTGGGTGTCTATTGTTTATCTTTATGGTCAGCAAGTGGGTGCCTACTGTTTATCTTTGTGATCTGTAAGTGGGTGCCTACTATTTATATGTATGGTCAGCAGGCGGGTGGCTGCTGTTTACTTTTATATTCAGTAGGTGGGTGCCTACTGTTTATCTTTATGGTCAGTAGGTAGGCGCCTACTATTTATCTTTATGGTCAGCAGGTGGGTGGCAATTGTTTTTCTTTATGGTCAGTAAGTGGGTGCCTACTGTTTATGTGTATGGTCAGTAAGTGGGTACCTACTATTTATCTATATGATCATCAGGTGGATGCCTACTGTTTAGCTTTATGGTCAAGTGGGTGCCTACTGTAGCCCATGTTGTTGTCTCTTACTCAGCCGAATTATTAATTGTAGGGATGCACCAATACATCGGCCGAAAATTGCACTTTTGGCACAATGCCGAAAGTGCCATTTTCTGGCCGATACAGGGGTGCATCCATTCTTTCTCTCCTCCCCGCTGGGCGCTGTCACAGAAACTGTCACAGCGCTGTGAAAGGCGGGCGTCTCTCCTCCCACACCACTCAGCCTCCTGTCACAGATCAGAGGAGAGCGGTGTGGGCGGAGACAGCCAGCGCTGTCACAGGAGGCTGAGCTCTGCTCGCACAGTCTCCTGTGACAGCATGTCAGGAAAGAGAGTGAGTCCCCAGCCTCACCCCCAGCACGTCCCGACCCCGCCTGCCGAAGCCCCGCCTCCACTGGCCGAAGCCCGGCCCCACAGGTCGAAGCCCCACCCCCAAGCGATTGCAAAGGCGGAAGGGAGGAGACAGGGAGGAGCCTCCCTGTCTCTCACTTGCTCTTCACTGCTGAGACGCTCCGTCCATGACAGGTTACACAGCGGGGAGGATTTCCCTGCTGTGTAACCTGTTAGATGCCGATCTGAATGGAGAAAAGCTGTCATCTTCAGACATGAAGCTGACAGCTTTTTCCTCCATAATTCTAGGTGAGGCTCTGCCTCTCCTGCCTCCCCTGACCGCACATCCCTGATGCATACATATAGATACAGGGCCAATTTAGACGGGACAATTAACCACCAGCATGTCTTTGGAGTCTGGGAGGAGCTTGGAGTACCCAGAGGATACCCATGCAAGCACAGGGAGAACATACAAACTCCATGCAGATAGTGTCCTGATTGGGTTTTAAACTGGCAAAGCCAAGTGCTGCAAGGCAGAAATGCTAACCACTAAGGGAAACTGAACACCAAGTACATAGTGTAAAGCTATGGGAAAGGGTCAAGTTTCCTTAATTTATAACATATTTTTAATAATATGCAGGCACATACTGTCTGTGCCCAATCTTTAATTATTCATGATGTCATCTCTGAATTTGTGTTATGATGTCACAAGGTAAAATTGCACTTGCTCATGTATCTTATGCTTAAATATATACCAAAATGCAGTGATACTGAACTTGTTAACAGTTAGTGCATTGAAAAATGTGTCCCATGAGTGAAAATTGTGTCCTAGTTTCCAAAGGACATAATAGCTGAAAGCTATGCCACATTCATTGCGAGAAGATGAAAGAAAACACTGGGGTGACATAATACCACTGTTTGCAGCCATAGCCCAAAGTGAATTGAAGAGTATATGATTTGATTCATTTAAAGTACAAGGGCTTAGGAGCAGCTAAGCCTGCATACAGATGAAAGTTTATCCTCTGACTTTCTATCAAAATGAAACGACTGGAACAGGCTGCAGGCTGATCAAGAAATTACACTAGCACAATGTCTAGACACATTGGGGTTTGCAGGTAATAGCCAGGAATTTATGTTAGCTGGACATACAAAGTGACCTGTTTCTGCATTCATAACAATCATTATCTGGGAAAGATTGCTGTAAATGAAGAAATCTATGTAGGTATAATTGACAAAATGAAATAATTCCAAAAAGCAGCTCTACCTTTAACAAATAAAATCAATAACTGACTAAAGCAGATCAGAACTTATTTCACCTGTGGTAAAGTCAGAGGTATCACTCGGCTGTAGCTCCTCAAATCATCTCTGAATTGGTGGTGTCACTGTCCTTCCTTCTGGAGGGTCTCTACTTTTGCTCCCCGTGGTCCCTGTGTGTGCTGCAAAGTAGCCACGGCTCCAAGCCTGCTCCCGTGATGGACTAAAATCTTTAGTTTACTAATTTGTATTGAGATTGTAATCCATCAGGGGAGCAAGTTTGGAGTGGTGGCAACTTTACAACACACGCAGAGACCATGGGGAACAAAAGTAGCCACCCTCCAGAAGGAAGGACAGAGTCAGCACCAATTCAGAGATGGTTTGAGGATCAAAAGTGCAATTAAGGACCACTATTGCAGAATATATTGTATGTTAATAACTATATGCAGTTACAGTGAAAGTAAAGAAAAGAGAGGCCCCAGGAGCTTTTAACCAAAATGTGCTTGTATGCGCCATATATTAGCACCGACCAGCAGACCTACTTGCCAAAGCAGTGCTTCCATCTTCACTCCATCTCCTTCCAGGATTGGAGTCTTCAGCTGCTTGATTGGCCAGGACCAGCTGAGGTAACTCCCATGCATGCACACGAGAGTTACGTAGCCTCTGCACGAATCCTGCCGAGGTTGTGCATTAAGCTGCGCGTGCACAGCTCAGGGTACAGAAAGAAGAAAAAAAGTTGACATGAAGGAAGGGGAATCTATGACAGACTTGTACAGTCTCTTCTATCATAATGAGCCTGCCAGCACATTTTTTTAATATATAGAACACTTCCACTTTAATATAGGTGTAGCCCCTACCACATGTATTTAGTGGAATGGCTGCTAGAAATGTATTGATTGCCAGAGCTGTAGTCAGCTTGGCTGAATTATAGTTGTCATGTATCTAGTTAATTCCAGGTGTTCTTGCATTGATTGTACCTGCCTGAGTGGAGTGTGACTCTGCTGCAGTGTGGGACAACCAATGGGGAACACTGTGAGTGTGTGCACAGTCCACCAGCCAAACACTGGGGCTCTCATAGCCAGTTGTGCATGCTGAGGAAGTGGTTATATACTCAAGGGAATTACCATATGCTCAGTCTAATCCAGCCTGGGATAGCTCAGAGTCCAGTCAGGGCTGGGTGCTGTCCAACCTGTCCCCGGGCTAGGCCTGGGAGTGGGAATACTTGAGTGCGGAAAAATGCTTTGCTAGGCCTCAAGCCTGGAGGAGGCCTTTGCTACTGATTTAGGAGGAGAACCAGGGAAGCTGGAGGTGCCTGGAACAGAGTGGACCTCACAAGCAAGTCGGGTGTCTCCCCTACTGAAGATTCTATGCCAATCTCTATTCAACGCCAATCTCAATTCAACGGTTGCACAAATTTCTAGTGACAGCATGTGCTCCTATTGAATCTGCACAGGAATTCAGAAAGGGATTGGTGAGTCTAGAGTCTATCTAGTTTCCTCATTGATGTCCTATGCCCTATACCCTCTCTCCCAGGTGGATATGTTAATATAGTTCTTCTGCATTATACTTTGGCCTGGATTTCAGCTCTATGGGTCACGGGAAGGGGGCGGTTAATATTACTGGGGCAGCTAATTGCTAAAATACCTAGACAGCCGAGAGTTGACCCAGGTATTTTCGGTGGTTTCTTCAGGGGTAAGCACTACACATGTAATGATAGTATTCAGTTAATATTGTTCATTTTTTTATTATTATTTATATATATATATATTTGTTCTCATTTACATGTATACCAAGCTGACCAGCAGTAGTGACAGGGATCGGGACAAAGTATAACTGCCTGGGAAGGGCAGGGGGTGGTCTTGATTACATGCATCGATAGTTTAGACAGTTTTGCGCCCTTGCATTTGTTAGGACATGTTTTTATGCGTTGAGGCACATTCTATAAATGGGTATATGCAGCAAAAACTTTTTTTTGTTTTGGATAGCGTAAATAAGGACTAGAACCTTTCTCAAATTCCTACTGCTATCTGGGGCTTTGTAGAGAGCGTTGCATACTTTTAAAGGGTGACTGAAAAAAGGTTGAGAAACTCTGCCTTAAGTTGTCATTTCCTTGGCAAGATTTTAGGAAACCTTTAGGACTCATTTACACCATTAATTTTGTGCGTCGTAGTGTGCTGTGCCCGAAGAGTACTGCAGATACATTTTCTTGCCTCTTCTTGTACATTGGTGACCATTTAACATGCATGTCTTATTGCAATGCACCAAAGCATAGAGGTATGGCTGTGCCCCAAAATAAAACTTTGCTTTTGTTGAGAATGAAAAAACAATGCTCTCTAGTTCATTTTATAAACATTACAACGATTTTAGCAAACTTCTTCAAACTGAGTGCTAAGTGGTGTGGTCTACCTGCAATAATTGATCAGCCCCAGTGTTCTAATAAGACAAGGATTGTATCCTCAACATCCCTGTATATGTATAGACAATGTATTATACCAAAGATGAAAAGGCTTAATGCAATAAATCTAGGAACAGTGCAAGGGATGCCTGAAATTCAACAAAATCTCTGAGCAGGGTTCTTGAAAATGCTGTGAGGCAATCAAATGAGTAGGAAATGGGATTTATAGAGCACGTTGTACACAGATCACAGTTACCATGGTAGCAAGAAGAGGAATATGAAATATTTTTGGCAGTTTAGAAACTCTGCAGGGTGCAGACTGAAATGGAAGGGCAATTTTAAATAACATTATATTACAAAGTAATTTGCACAGCCATTATATGTGTTGTATCATGTCTTAATAAAAGTCGAGGTTTTTCCTTTTCTGTACTCTGGATAGTCTGCCTATAAACCATGTAGCAAAACCACATTTCATTTGTGTGAATCCAGGACCCAGGCAGAGAACAGTGCTATGCAGCAGCAATATTGGACTCCTGTTGGCTAATTCTCTACTTTCCAGTGGACTTACTCTGCAATGCACAACATATCCCCTGCACGATTCCACATGCTGTCTTACGAAATAAGTCTGCAAAAATTATTTTGACATGATAATGTTTTTCTGGTCTCAAGTGCTGGTTTGTAAATGAATTTGATGTTACCCAGTCTGTTAAAACAAAATTGTAAGCACATGAAGCAAGCTCACAAATACAAACAAAATGCATAAAATCAAGTGTGATTTATTCAGCTATATTTCCCACAGCTGTTGAATTATTCAATTTGAATGCAAACCTGTTGACATTTTCATTTAATTGACATCTCAAATAAACATTTTCCTACAAATAAAAGCTTAAGCTTTATTATGAATTATCTTGAAGAAAACAACAAATGTAACAAAGAGCATTCAAAATCTAAAAAGTATAACAAAACAATTACTTTTCTCTTTTTTAATTTCCCCTATGTGTCTTTCTTCCTTGTTCATGCTTACAGCACATTTTGTGGTGACTTAACCTCTACAACTAATTGGCAAAATGCATTCACACATTATGGATCAGTTGACTAAGAGAACGCTAAACTCCCTGCTTACCTTGTTCACCCTAATAGCTAGGATATTGCAAATAAATGGGGGAGTCAGTAAACTTTCCAGCTGAGAGTAGGCAGTAAATGAGAAGATATTAGTAACAGCACATGAGGAATAGATTGATCAGTTGGGTCAGGGAGAGAGATTGGCCAGTTGGGACTGAGGGAGAGAATCGTCAGTTGGGTCAGAGGGAGATATGGTCAGTTGACTCAGAGAGAGAGAGATTGGTCAGTTGGGTCAATAGGAGAGTAAATCTGGAGTTTGATTTTGGAATGAATTGAGTTTACAAAACAAAAACCACATTTTACTGTTAAAATTTAATTAGTTTAAGAAAACTTTTTCCATCTTGCTCTTTGAGTTTTTTTGGCACTACGGTCAAAATTGTTTGTCGATTTGACCCCATCAACTAATAGAAAGTCGAACGAACATTCTTTCATACAAAAGTATTGTCTGGATCCGTCCCGTCTGTGGCACTATCAGTATATCACGGGCAATAGCCCACGATATACGGAGCTTTGGGTCACGGGAAGAGGTTAGTATATGTCCTCTCGTGACCCTGAAGAGAACTATGGGGAAAAACACTTACCCCATAGTTCTCTTTTAAGTTTCAGCCTTTAGCCAATGTGCCACCTAAAAAAGGTATAGAGACATGATTTCTTTAGATGTTACATTTATAACAAAACAAGGTACAGGAAATTACTGCAGCAATATCTCTGTCCAGTAGGCTGAAAATATTCTGAATGGCATTTCACTATTTATCCCAATATCTGTCATTTGAGCATATCTGGCTGGGTTTATGTCAGCCTGCAGACATGATAGTTCCAGTGCTCCATTGCTAAGGCAAGTCTGGCGACATCCATCCCACCGGAAACCTGTGGGATAACTAAGGTATCTTGAGATGTGCATAACTGCTTCCATTGCAGAGTGGTAGAAAAAAAAATAGGTATTTTCCATAGACTTTTCACCTATTAGGCTATAGCCAATTTCACATAATAAATTCATATGAAATACTGTTGACTGAATGTCACTAAAGTGTAAATAAATACTGTATGTCTAACTATATGTCTCTGAAGGATCTCATTTATCTAGGGCATGGTATATCTAGTAGTAGTTAGTCTATAGTAGTAAGGCTAATCCAAGTCACTTCTTCAGTTCTAATGAGTGTCAGGAAAATACTCCAGCATTTATATAGTTGCCATATTTTACCTTGCTTAATTTTATTTTACTCTGTAGCTGAGCAATTATTGGTAGGTCATTTAATATCCAGTCTGTATAATATTGATTATAATTATTTGACATCTTACTAAACATTAACATTCTGCTTAACAAAGGTATTTGGCTTTCTTTTTCAGCGATCTGGAGGAGCATTAGCAATACCATTATGTGCTTTCCAAGGGACAGTATCACTTCATGCACCTACTGGTAAAACCCTCTCTTTATCTACCTATGAAGTAAGCAGTGAAGGTCAAAAGATTACTCCTACTTCAAAGAAGATAGAAGTTTACCGTTCAAAAAGTGTAGGCCATGAGCCAAGTAAGGAAGACTCTCCCACCCAATTTCCAGGCACAAATGTGAAGATCCACCTAGAGGTTCTTGAGATATGCGACAATGAAGAAGCCATGGACACTGTATCAATTATAAGCAATATAAGCCAATCCTCAAATCAAGCTCGTTCGCCTTCTCTGCGCTACTCCCGCAAGGAAAACCGCTTTGTGTCTTGCGACCTGGGAGAATCTGCTTCCTACTCCCTCTTTATTCCAACTAATAATCCAGACAGTGATATAAATATCTCTATTCCAGACACAGTGGAGGCCCACCGACAAAACAGTAGGCGGCAGCATGCGGAGAGAGAAAGCTATCAAGAGGAGATACAGCTGCTGAACATTGTAAGGTATCTTTCCAGAAAAAGAAATTCCTCACACACAATATAGTAGGTTTTATTTTACAAATCATTCACATAAATTTACATAATCTACATAATTTCACATTCACACAAATAAAATATAAATTTTTAGGAAAAAAAAAAAGTAACCAGTTAATTAATATGAACAGTATAACATTTCCCCATATTAAAGCCATAGTGCAATCAACAATACTACCGTAGTTCAAGTGAACCGGTGAAGATAGAGAAATAAGATCTGCCATTGCTGACTTTTTTAAATTAAAAGTGCAGGCTCTAGAGCTGTTATCCTCACCCTAGCTTCCGGTGCGCCACTTGCCGCGTTTTCCTGTGCGTCACTTCCGGTGGCCCATTTGCCGCATTTTTCTGTGCGTTCTGCGCATTCACCTAAGAGTTCTACGAACAGCACGGAAACCTGGATTTGGCGCAGGAGGTGAGGGTTGCTGACACTAGGGGTAATTTTACTCACTTTTGACGATCAGCTTTTACAGCTCTCTTGAGTAAATTATTGAAGTGATGTCCAGACTGTAGATATTATGCTTAGAACTTTTAATGCAGAAGTTCAGGGAGAGAGGTGGAGAGTTAGGATCATACAGGCATATCTAGACTCCATTGCATTGCAGAGTGTTATTACTGTTTCCATGCACAGCAGATAGTTCACCTGACACAGCACTACTTGAGGTAGAAGTTACTAATCCTTGTCATCAGCAGTAACCACTGGACCTGTACCCAGCAAACTCCAGTGTAATCACTCGGCTAGTCCTCAGGCTTTAGGCCTAGCCATCTCAGACAATTCATAGCAGTCTCTCCGCAGGAAGGGCTCGGGGAGGAAGAGAAAGATCATATGGTCCACCCCAAGTTTTTATCTCCTCTCCCAGCATGTACCACTGGCCATTGTCTCACAGTGATTGGCCGGAGCAGAATATCTACTCATAGCAATTTCTCATTGGTTGCTCTGTTCTGTGACCAGGGTATACACTGCAGTACACCTAGCAACAGACAGATGCAAACATTGACAGGTTGTTTAGGGGAAACCAAATGAACTCAGACTACAAATCAGCATCAGTGTGCATACAATCTGACAATACTAAATGTAATAGCACTCTTTCCAGCAGGGTGCGACACACTCCCCAAACTTAGAAGACTACATCCCGGAGTCTACACTAAAATAAGCTCTTGTCCTGAGAGTGGATGGTCCTAGTGAAAAATTGGATAGGTAAGGGAAGAAAAAGGAAAGGGTTAATATACTAACAACATACGAGTAGCATTCCACACGAAAATAAATTTGTATCAAAAGTAAAAAAATATCAGTAGCAAAACCTAACTATCTCTAAATAAAGTACTTAGTTACATCAATAGTGGCGCATATGAAGTAGAGCCCTACTTCTGACTGAGTGAATATTATCATATCCTATACTTATCTAACACTTAAATCCTATAGCCCAATCACAGTTGATCCAAGTCTACACATATCCCCTGAAAGGAGAAGAAAAGAACAACACCATAGGCATTAACCTTATCCTATGTAAACATGAGGCCAGGGCCGGACTCCCAAAGGAGTGAAACTCTGCTTCTACAACAGTAATCTATCTTGTTAAGTCCATCCCTGAATAGGAAACTATATACAATGAATACATTCTAGTGGAGGGTTACCAAATTCGACTTTCGAGAGTATATCTGATGAATCCTTTGTCCCCACTGAAAAAATCTTGACACGTAGTCCTGTAGCTATAAACAAACATCCTATCTACAAACTATCTTATTAAACACTTATATAAACATTTGTGCTGTTGCATGCTGACTTAGGAATTACTCCTGGACCCATAACCAAAGGGCCTGCACCCATCAAGCTCCAGTGTAACTACTCGGCTAGTCCCCAGTCCCAGGGGAGGAAGAGAGAGCTCACATGGTCCACCCCAAGTTTTAATCTCCTCCCCCAGCATGCACCACTGGCCATTGTTTCACAGTGATTGACTGGAGAGGAATATCCACTCATAGCAATCCCTCATTGGTCGCTCTGCTCTGTGACCAGGGTACACCCAGCAGTACACCTAGCAGCAGACAGATGCAAACGATGACAGATAGTTTAGGGGAAACCAAATGAACTCAGACTACAAATCAGCATCAGACCATATAAAATCTGACAATGCTAAATTTAATAGCACTCTTTCCAGCAGGGTGCTATAGTCATAAAATAGCTTTAAAATATCGGAATGTGTATCTTGATTTTCAAGATACCATATGTTTCCATATTTTTAAATGCCTTAGAAGCAATCCCCCAAAAACACAAAAAAGTAGGGGCTCCCTCTTTACATCAACGTCCCCCCTTTAAATCAGGAACCCATTTTATATCAAAGTTCCCCCTTCACAACAGAATCCTTAGTCCCCCCCTTTAGTCATAGATGACTACAAATCACAGCTATACATTATACAGCAACGCCAAATGGCAACCAGCTATAGAGAACTACCAATCTCAGCAATACATTATACAGCAATGTAGAATAATGTGAAGCTTCAAACTCTGTGCTGCTCCGGGGTGCTGGCCTGATGTCTACAGCAGAGGGCTTTAGGTGGGCTGTGAAGGGTCTCAGGAGGGCCGTGCAGGGTCTCAGGAGTTTTTTTTCTATTTTTAATTTTATTTTATAAACTTTATTTTTTCAATTATATTATAATCTTCTGAACAACGGGAACAGACAGCAAAACAAACGTGACCCTTCCCTATGCTATCCAAAACTAAAAAAAATTTTGGCTGGAGTTACACTTAAAAAATGTACCAGTTCCGACTTACATACAAATTCAACTTAAATACAAACCTTCAGTCCCTATCTTGTATGTAACCCGGGGACTGTAGTCAGTAAAGTCATAATGAAACCATGACAACTGTTTTGCTCACTAATTTCATAGGATCAACATGACAGCAAGACAAGGAGCCTTTTAGGTAGTGAACAACAATGGCAGCCTACATCAGCCTTTCTCAACCAGTGTGCTGTGGCACCTTGGGGCGCCTTCTGGCTTCCTCAGTGGTGCCTCGAAATCTTCGGATGGTAGGTCTTTGATATGAAGGGTGATTGAGGACTCTGATGTGAAGCGGAGACTGAGGACTGGGATGTGAAGAGGGCTTCTGCAATGAAGAGAGGTACTCCTGATGTAAACGGCACTCTGATGTAAAAGTGGGGGCTCCGATGTGAACGGGGACTTTAATGTGAAGGGAAGAACCCCACTTTTTTTTGTATTTTTGCACGGGGGATCCAGCCTTAAAATCCATTACATTTTAGACTGGGATGCCTCAAGTTTTTTTAATACCTTTATAGAGTGCCACGACTGAATAAAAGTTGAGAAACGCTGGCCTACATATTTTAATTCTCACATTTGCTTTCCATTTGTAGACCCTGTTAGGCACTTGCTACGGGATTAGCGTCACTGAGGACGCAAGCACTAAGCATAAGCTGCACAGTACAAATAAGAAGGTGCTTATTTATTGCTTTCAAGGCAGCTCACGTTCTGCTGTTTAAATATCCAGTTATCCTCTAAGCCTAGTGGGACCTCTTTCCCTCTCTAAATGGGTCTTGTATAAAATTAGTGAAAAGTGTTATATGTCATTTCCTTGATAAACCCCATCTGTTGTCTTAAAATAAACTAGAATGAAAAGCACTGATGCAATCCTTTCAGGTTTTGTTAACTTAAAATCATTATTTTCTTTCATTAGCTCAGACATCTTATTACATTTGTCAGAAAGAAAGATATTATTTTTCATAAAGCATTATCATAATGACCCGATTTTTCCTGCAGCAAATGCAGCGTGCAGATGGATAAGATTAGGCCATATTCCAAATTAGCCTTGTCAACAGTGAAAGCATAAAATGGAATTGTGTATGCTCTCTAGGTGTTTACTGCTGCATACATGTTTGTTTGTGAAAGCATCTGTTTCATACATTGTGCCATTTGGAATAGATATCCAATAGCATATTACCAATTCACCACGGGCAAGTATGTTTTAGAAACTCAGTGATAATAGGACTGCAATGGCTTTTAGCTTCTACTATAACCACAACAATGTTGTTGATGGAGAGCAAAATAATACTAAAAGTAGCTTACATCACTTGCGCTAAGGTAAACTGATTATCTGTTCTGCTGGCACTAGCTAGCTTTAAACTGCTTAGTCTGTAATTGCTACAACAAGTTAGAAATATTTGTCCCTGTAATGTTTGTTAAAATATCTTGAATGCCTAGAGGTAGAAATGAAAAATATGAATACAATATGTATTTGTCTTTATCTTAGGGTTGGTGCCTAGTACTCTAAGCACTGCCGTAAGTAATTTAACAGGATCTAGACAAACAGCATCTATTATATATCATATTTCACAAAGCGTAGCGATAGAAGTGAGTCATATCATTTGCTTCTAAATACACTAATTTCAAAGGTTGCTAGGTAACTACACAGATGCCAGTGAAAAAAAGTGCAATCATTCTAAAGTTGAATTGTTATATTTTTTTATTTATTTATTGATGCACCGTGTTCCTCACCTGAATGGTAGGATGATTAGCGGTTAGCTTAATTTTGTCAGGGTGGCCCTATACAACCATATCTAATACTAAGACTGATGAGCGGTAAAATATCCCCTGTGCACCCTCGCTGCATGACCTTGCCACAATTTTTCTTTTCAACCAGGTGCAGAAAAACAATATGGATACAAATATTTTCCAACGGTTTAGCAAATCTTTGGATACAGTAATAAGTGGTTCACTGTGTACATATGTTGGAGTTAACCCTTACACAGCTCAGTACTAATGCTTGAAATGGCCACATTATTGGTCTTCAATTATTGGTAGGTGTATGGTCTCCCTCAATACCCATTAGCTTTAGGTACTGTATGAAAATGAGATACAGTAGATACACTTAAAGGCCAGTTCACACCATGGCTGTTGAGATGCATTTTTCTGCACACCACTGTGTTCTATGTGCCCTGTTCACATCATACATGTGCTGTTCTGTGCAAAAAACGCAGCTCAACAGACACGGTGCCAACAAGCCCTAAAAGCAGGGCCATCCTTATAATGAGGCAGAGTGAAGAGATGTGGCAGATATGTGCAGAGAGTGTTCCAGGTTGCTAAAAGCTCTTAGCAACCTGTGACGCTCTTTTCGGTTTCCTGCCCAGCTCCCTGATGTTGTTGGTTGCCAGGAGCTTAGCGGGGCACTCTGAACATCCACCTGACTCAAACCAACCCAAGCCCCCGGACGAACATTGACTGACAGCAGCCCCCTGACCCAACCTGGAACGACCATTCTCTGACAGCACCCCCTTTCTTTTTTTCCCCTTGGAACAACAATTCACTGACAGCACCCACTCCACCCTCCCACCTCAAATAATGGCAAATAGCGTTGGGGCAGCCCTGCCTAATGCTACCCATACATTGTTTTATTTGTTTTTTCATTTAGCCAGCTGGCTGAACACAAAAAACAGAACAGATTCCTCCATTAACACTACAAGCATTGATCGGGGTATACCAGCTGTTTCATTTGTATTGAGAGTGGCCGCCGCCCACTGCCAGAATACCTGACCAAACTCGACACCTCATTGGCTACCAGGTCTGTTTTTTCAAATATTTTCCTACTGGCTCCTTCAATCAGCTGAAAAACAGGCTGAAATTCTCATAATGTATGGCCAGCTTTAGGGCCGGTTCACACCACAAAGTCCGCATTCTAGTGGGTTCAGCATCTGGAATGCTGAACCCACTAGAAAAAAAAAAGCTTACTGCAGTAAAACTAAGGACAGAGCTGAAACCCTGAAATATTTCTTCAAGCCCTATCTGTGCTGTATGTGTTCTGTACTGTGTACAAAACACCTCTAGATATCTATTGGCATGGCTGCATTTGTAAGATGTGTCATTTTTTGTCAGTTTTACAAAAATGCATTAATCTAAATGTAATACTTTTCAAAGCTGAAGTTTAATCTGTTATATTTTGCATTCCTTGGTTCCTTCCTTCCCCCTCATCTACATTCAAATAAAATGTTTATGTAGCGCTCACCCCCTAAGGAGCCACTAGAATAGCTGGATATTTCTGTCCCCAAGCTGAAATGTACCGCCCAATAGGATCCACAGCACACCAACACACCTTAGAGAGTTTTGTTAACAATTTTACTGAAGAAATATTTATGCAGTGTTAAACCATACATAAGAAAAGTTCAATATTTGAATGAACAATGGTCAACAATATACATTTCGTATTCAAACACCCGACAGCTGAGGCTATTAGTATACTGAGCTTAGCTGTACAGAACTATTTTAGAGGCGGGCTTTGACCTCAAATAACTAGTTGCTTATGTCTCAATGAATCACCAACTTTCTACACTACTGGCCAGTAGCAATAGTTTAGGCTAGCCATCGTTGGGGCCCATGCTGTGTTGCTGAGATGAGTCGTAGAAATAACACACAATGGCTGGAGGCCTCTTACCACTTCCCGGGTCAGTCTTGCAGCTGTGATGTTTGTCAGCGAGAGACGGGCATCCCGTTTCCTTTAAGCCGACACCTTTATTCATCCTGCAGTCATCCGCGGCCCCTTTAAGATGTCTAAGATAAGTCTCTCTCTATCTAGAGGCTTCTCGGTCTGCCCACACTCGCTTGCAACCGGCTTGTACAAGGTCTCAGGCTCCTCACCTGTAGCCACACAGGTCTGCACACTAGGCTCGGTTCTCCCGGACTGAGGACGCCCAGCCACCTCCTCCTCTGAAAACACAGCCTCATGGGAATTGCAGTCCAAACTGGTTCCCACAGCATAGCTTATTCCCTGCTTTGCACAGCAACCCCCCACGAGTCTCTGCATCACATGCTGCACAAGGTCAGTTAACTATTTACAGCCAAAGCATTATTCTTTCTAGCATTTTTAAGGTTTAACTCCTGAATTTATTGTCACTTTAAATTGGAACTGCAACCTCTTATCCTTTACAGCCAAGCAAGGTGCCATCATAGCCTCTCTTTGGAATGTAGCTGCCATGGTACTGCAGCTATGACACCAGCCATTTGAAGGCTTGAATGTTCAGTTGAGAGCTGAAATAATCACAGTGGCGACCTTGACAGTTGGCATGCCTTAAAAGTAACTGTTGTGGGAGACATGAAATTGCTTGGTAAAGTTCCTCTATAAATTTTCAATGCGTTCAATTTAGAAAAGACCTCTATAGATAGACATAGACCAGCAAATCCTAAACAACAGTTAGATAACCATATCTAGCCTTTGGAAACACATGATGAACATTCAAATTACACCAGCAGCAAAATATGCTGATTATGAGGA
Organism: Nanorana parkeri; assembly: GCF_000935625.1. Lineage (NCBI taxonomy): Eukaryota > Metazoa > Chordata > Amphibia > Anura > Dicroglossidae > Nanorana > Nanorana parkeri. Next base: position 159,039 of record NW_017307960.1, on the reverse strand, counting down.
GATATGTAAACACTATCTAACCTCACTGAATATTTTAAGATGCGACAGTAATGAAACAGAGTATCTCATTTATAATGATGGCACAAAGACTCGCAAATGTGTTGGCCATAGAAACCAAACACACTCCAGATATTGTATTTTAGAGTTAGAAAATTAAAGTATACAATAAGCTAAAGGCAAAAGTTTTATTTTTCTCATGGGAGATGAAACTCTGTCTTTATTGTATCTATTAAATATCTTGCATGATGTTGAAGTGAAGTATTGTGACAGTGTTTTAGAAAATACTATGCATTGTACATGAATGAGTGGCTGCTGCATACTGCAGTGTGGGAAACTATTACCTGGACATCTTAAAAACTAGGACAGTAACGAATTGAATTGATGATATCAACAACATTATTTTTCATTTATTAACTTGAACCATACATGACAGTAGGAATCTGAGACATTTTAAAACAAGAAGTTACTCTGATAATCTGGTGTGTTTCAAAAAGGATTATAATGGCAACATTCTTCATCTACTTTGGAAATATTTGCAATGACATTGGTTTAGATGGGTTCCTTAGTTTAGAAAATGGATAATTAATGGAATAATGATGCAAATGATGCATGTCTGCAAAGTGCAGACATGGACAATAACCACTTGGACCTGCTGGAAACATTATTTAGAAAGGTTAAAGTGACACTAAACTCAAAAGTCTAATCTTAACATGCATTAAGGTACCATAACTATTAACAAAAATGTATCTTATTTGTGTATTACTCGGCTGTGGATCCTCAAATGATCTCTGAATCCATGCTGACACTGTCCTTCCTTCTGGAGGGTGGCTACCTTTGTTTACCATGGTCCCTGTGTGTGTTAGATATTTTTCAAGCCATACTATAGTTAGAAATAAACCATAAGAATTTTCATAAAGCGACACTAAACTCGGGAATTAAGTCTAAAGGTGCCCATACACTGCTCGATTCTCATACGAGAATCTCAGGAAATCCTGCGATCGTACGAGAATCGAGCAGTGTGAACGAAGACGTGCGACCGTTTCTACTGTACGGTCACACGTCTTTTGTCGAACCAGCATGCTCGAAAACCAGCCGAGAATCGTACAATTGTCGGCGGGTTTCTAGCCTTGCTCGTTCCACTCAGCTGTAGATCATCAAATCATCTCTGAATTCATACTGACACTGTGCTTCCTTCTGTAAGGTGGCTATATTCGTTCCCCATGGTCCCTGTGTGTGTTGTAAAGTCGCCACCGCCCCAAGCTTCACTGCTGTGATGGTCTACAATCTCATGTTTAGTTTACTAATTTGTATTGAGTGCCGTACCCCCCTGCTCATGAGTGCCCACAGCTCATTTAATATATTGCCGAAACGTCAATATATTAAATGAAAATCATTCCCTGGTGGTCCAGTGGAGAATCAGTATGACCTGCATCTCTTGCTGATGCAGATCATACTGATCGATCCCTTGTGGTGCTGCCGCTGATTGGCAGTGATCAATTAGTATGGTCTGCATCAGCCTGAGATGCAGATCACACTGATCCTCCACTCGACCATTAGGATAATCCAAGTGCCACACTGGACCCCAGGAATGCAGCCCCCCTTCCTACAAAACAGGTAAGCAGGAGAGGGGGACATTTTTTAATTAACAATTGTTATTAGTTGTGTGTGTGTTTTTATTGTGTGTTTTTTTTAATGTGTGTGTGATTTCATTCCGTGTGTGTTTTTTTTTAACCACTTCCTGCGGGTAAACATAAATGTACGTCCTCCGCTGGAAGTGGTTATACCAAGAAAACGGCTGCTCCTGCACACCACTTGCAGTGCGTTCCGGCCGGAACGCACTGCATCGGATTGCGGCCGACTCACTTTTTGGCCAGGCAGGAGGGGGCCTGGCGAGCCATTGAAGGGAATGGCGCCGTAGCCACGCACTCCGGCCGCAATGCGATCGCCCACACGGGATCGCAAGGCACATTGTGCCTGCAGTGCGTTTGGGTGCGGTGCTGCAAGAACTATTTTGATCGCACTGCACCCGAACACACGGCAGGCACAATGTGCCGTGCGATCACATGCCGGCGATCGTATTGCAGCCGGAGGACGTGGCTATGGCGCTATTTACTTCAATGGCCCACTGTGCCCCCTCCAGCCTGGCCAAAAAGTGAGCTGGCCGCAATGCGGGCAGTGCGTTCTGGCCAGAATCGGACCAGAACGCACTGCTTATGGTGTGAACTAACCCTAAGCCCTGCGTCCAGTAGACATGTGCGATTTGTTTTGGAAAAATTAGTTTTCCGCACGAAATTCGTTAGCGGTAGTCTGTACGCATTTTCGTTTATGGACGAATTTTCATTGCAGCAAAGTGACAATTAAAAAAAAAAAATGATGTCACTTTGCTGCAATGAAACGAACGATACCAACATGAAACGGAAATGAACATTCGTACAGACTACCGCTAACTAATTTTCTCCAAATCCCGAAAAACGAAAAATCCGAATCAAAACAAGATGAAACTAAACGTTTTTTTTGCCGGTGCACATGTCTACTGTCCAGCGGGTGACGAAGCCCTGCGGCCAGCAGGTAATGTGACTGTGGGGGGATATTAGAGTTATGGGCGTGTATGGCGCCCCGAAGTTTGGGTTAACTGCCCTGCTCAGACCCTGCACACTGTGTGCTGAAATTTCTTTAAATTAGAGAAATTGATTATATTAGGGAATATAACACTGTAATGTTCCCTAGTATAATCTATTTCTCTATCCCAGTCTTGGATAATATTTTCCATTTACTGTGACACATTCAGGGGTGCCGAATTTGTATCACCCGACGCCCGGGACATGCAGTTCCAGACACCATGCAGGTGGTTTCTTCTCCCGGTTCAGCTCAGCTGTGGGCAGGCAGCCGGGTTAAAGTTTTTTTTTACATTTCTTTACTGACTTGAGCAGCGAGGAACGGAGCATCAGGCAATTGCCGACAACCCTCAGATGTCCCCCACATACTGTTTATTTAATAGAAAAAAAGGCATCAAAATCAGGATTTATTTTTTTTGGGGGGGGGGGCTTAATTCATATATAGCAATATGAGAGATGCCGTTGCTGGCTTGTTTTTGAAGGTGCATGTTCTGGAGCTGTAATCTTTATCCTTGTGTGACTACTTAGTGAGTCACTGACATTTAACATACATGTAAATGCATTTCAGATGTCCTGACACCTGATACACACCAGCCTGTCTCAAGTGAGAGACTCATGAAGTAGACAACCTCTGAGCATGAACCGAAAACAAGTCAGCAATTGCAGCTCCCATATTTCTTGATAGAGAGAGATTCTATTTGAGCAATATGCAAAGTTCAGAATTCATAGGTACCAATCCCAAGTCATATTTAGTATACAGAAATCTTACAGGTTGATACGGGTATTTTTGTACAATCTTGCAACTTTTTTTACCAATAAATCAGTTTATTGAATTTATTTTATTGATATTTAAAACTTAACACCAGCCTCACCTTTTTACCCATACTTCTCAGTTTACCGAAGACTTGCATCTCCACAGTATAACCCTTTAAAGCTGCAGCACCTATCTTGTGGCCACCTTAATGTCTGTGTGAAAGGCCTCTATCATTTATCAGTTATCTTTTTTCCTGACCTTGGCTCTCATTGCTCCCCCCTCACAGCTATTAGTTTTCTCTGTCATCAATCATTTTGCTCTTAAGCATTATATGAAAGATTGCATGTCTGGCATCCCTTTACATGTAAACACTCAGGCAACCAATCAGCAGAGCACAGCACCCACTGCCCAGCAGGGATGATCAGGCACATCTAAAGGCATTCCTGGGATGTGCTCTTCAATATAATGCTTTTGAAAAAGATCAGAGGCTGTGACATTTACAGAAGACTGCCAACCTCTCTATTCAAAGAGCAGCGGACAGACATGGTGATGATATCACTGGTTCTCAAAAAGTCTGCTTGATTTGCAAGGGGCTCATAGAATCCTGCATGAAGTGCACAAAACTAAATTTTGGTAATTTTCAAGGCTAATAGGCAAGGTATTGTCAAAAAGGGGCATTATGAACTAGACAGTGCCAAGGGAGAAATTTAACAAAACAATAACATTTAAAATTACTGAACTTTGTGAAGAGGGTCCTTTTAATGCGACTTTAATGGCAACATGGAAAAAAACTCTAATCCTTTGAATTACATGTTTGGTATATGTGGTGTTACAAAACAATACAATTTTCATGGACAGTGTCAGCAACACTGTATTCTGGCACCACATATTTTGTATCAGTAACTGTTTTTTTAACTTTTACATTCAGCTTGGCCTAAATAGAGCAGCAGCACCCCCAAAATAAGTTGTTTTAGCTGCGACACCCGTTTTAGTTTTATCCAGTAGTAATAGGCCTGAATTGAACCGTAGATTTAGCAGCCACAACAGATCTAAAAGCAGTGGCGTCACAAGGGGGTACGGGGGGTGTGGCCCGCACTCGGGTGACACCATTGGAGGGGTGACACCAAAATGACTCAGAGTCATTTTGGTGTCAACCCCCTCTGAAAAGTCGGGCGCTTGGTCATGGACCGAACGCCCGACAGTATCACGAGAGAGGAGGGGACCCGGCAGCATACCTTTTCCCGCCGGGTGACTGTCCCCTCCTCTCTCTGACGGCGTCCATCACCAAGATGGCCGCCGGCAGGTATCAGAATACTGCCGCGCGATGACGTCATCGCGCATGCGCAGTGACGTCTCGGCGGGGTGACACTCGGTTACCGCTCTGGGTGTCACCCAGCCTCGGGACGCCCCTGTCTAAAAGCTAAAGGAAAGTTTACTCTTAAAACAAATAATGCCAATTCCAATAAACTTTGTAGAAATTGGCAAATGGTACAACAAATTAATAGTATAGTTTGTGAGCTTCTTTTTTGTAGTGGCACACTGCATTCTCAAAACAGAGTGCAGAATAAACACAACTCCACATTCTCCGAATCCCCTCCCATCCATGTATCCCCAATATTCCCCAAATATTCAATAAATAGACTTCATCTATGTTTTTGGTATACATTGGCTAGCATCAGGAGAGTATGCAGGTGCGTAAATAGGTAGCAAATAGGAGAGGGTGGGTTTTATCTTGCATTAAAAAATAGAGTGTATTATCTAAAAAACAATAACCACAACTATGGTTCAATGGCTGGACAGTATGTAAGCAGCTTGGTTAGGCTGCAATTTAACAGGTAGAGATGATATCTTTGAATAAACATTAGAGTTTATTATTTGAAAGATATTGACTAGGGATGCGTAAAATGGAATTTTGAGACTAAAACCAAAACCAAACATAAAACATTCATCAGGCCGAAAACCGAGAATGACAGGTTTTTTTTCAACCTTTAAAAAATATATATATATATTATTTTTTTATTATTTTATTTTTTACTTTACTGCTGGGTGCTCTGGGGAAATATCAGGGGTCCACTTTTTGGTATGCCTTCCATCAGTATGTGACATAGCTGGGGCCTGGTGATTGGTTGCTTAAGCCTGGAGTACTGCACTGTGGGAAGACAGATGGCACATAGCATGCTTCCCTATACCTAGAGGTATAGGAATTTTTAAAGACCAACAGCAAGGATCTATGAGGTGGGACAGCAGAGTCAATGGTAAATATAGGCACTGGAGGGTGCCTAGCACAGGATGGATGGTTTTTGAGATGTAATTTAAGTTGTCACTTTAATTTTTTCACAAACCATCCATCCCTTGCTAGGCACCCTCCAGTGCCTATATTTACCATTGCCGCTGCTGTCTCACCTCATAGATCCCCGCTGTTTGTTTTGAGAAATCAACTCGTTATGGACGATTTCATGTCCCATGCATTATGTACAATAGACTAATCCTGCAAATACCAAATATTGTCAGCCTGATATTCTCACTCTGCCCTGTTCTTTGTGTCAGACATATTTTAAAAGATTCACTGAGATGAAAGGAAGCTGTGCAGGCAATTAAGAATTCATATGTTGCAGTAACTACTTTTGTGACATATGTTTAAATGGATTTGCCTGTGGGGAAATCTTGAAAGCATTATTTATCATTATGTCTTTTTTAATTTGGATGACATACTCTTACAGAAATATACTAAACTAAGCCCAAGGTAAAATAAGCTGTTGGCTGTGCCCAATGAAAGAGCCCAGCTGCTGAAGGTTCTGTGAAAATGATGTACAGCTTTTTGCCAAAGGAAAGAAAGTAACAAGCATTGCACTTTATAATACATACAAGGCTTGCAGACAGAGTGAGAAAGCATCTACAACCTTGCTCTCCTTTCAGGTTTAAAGTCACCATTACACCCTTGAGACCAAAAACATTCCATAGACTGCAACCTATCAACTAAGCAGATAATACTACTTAGTCCATACCCCTGTTTTTTTCCTCTTCACAACAGTAACTGCCATTGGAAGACAATAGATTTGGGTTGTGAATCTCCACTTTTCCAATGACAGCTACTGTTGTGAAGAGGAAAAAAAACCAGTGGGATGAACTGAGTAGTATTATCTGCTTAATTGATAGGTTGCAGTCTATGGAATGTTGTTGGTCTCAAGGGTGTAATGGTGACTTTAAACCAGAAAGTAGAGCAAGCTTGTAGATGCCTTCTCACTCTGTCTGCAAGCCTTGTATGTGTAGTAAGATCAGCTGTCAAAATTGGTATCTGTGAAACCATAGTAAATTGCTTCTTGGATGAATGCTCAGGTATCATCAAGAGTGCCCTAGGAACCCCAGAACCCAGCTTTCTGAAATGTAAATACTGAATTCAACTAGTAGGTTGGGACTTGGCCCTGCCCTCTTTAAGGCTCACTATTAGGCCCCTTTTACATAGTCATTCCGATTAGGTCCACCTCTCAGTTTTTCAGGCGGACCTGATCAGAAGCCCGATATTAGTGTATGGACAGCCGAATCTAAATGGATATGTGTCTGTTTGCATCCTGTAATGTCTTGTTTGGCCACAATGACCAATAGGAAGCCTCAGGGAGCAAGTAGGGTGAAGCCAAGCTCAGCTTTTACAGAAAAAATCCAAAATCTGCATGTATTATCCACTATTTAGCTGTGAATCTAGTGTTTGTTTTGACACACATTTTTCCCTGTAAGTATCCTCTGCTGCTGCATATTTATGCATACCATATCATATACTCAGTTTAAATTGTTCAGGTTTGTGACAGGTTTAACTCTTTTTGTATTTGTATACTTATTTTCTGACATGATCTATTTTTATGTGTGAAATCATCATGTTCATAGCTTTTGTCATAAAGTTATAGTTCTGTTCCTTCAATATTTCATCAGAGCATTCTATAGGGAAGATTTCTGTCAACTAGGTGATTTCTATACAAAAAGTAACCCAAAAGTATAAGTTATTTAAAATGATGTATTCAAATGTCCCTAATATATAAGACAAACATTAGATAAAAATGGCTCTGAACGTGGTTTAGCTGCCGTTCTCTAGCTCCTGGGATTTTTAACATTGTTGGTTAATACCTGGCTGGTGCGGTATCTGTCCTTCCTACATGCAGATAGGACAAGATGTCTGCTATTACTTTGTTTAGCTTGAAAAGCCTCTGCACATCTCTTCAAGCAGAACTTCACCTTGAAAGTAAGTCATGTCAGGACAGCCAATCAAGGGGACCAAAGATGGCAAACTCAGAAGAGGACTGGGATAAAATGTTGGTGTCGGTGAGGGAGCTCATGCATGTTGCAATGCTTGAAGGTAGGTGAATATAGCTGAGCTTATTTCCACTATAAAGGATTTTACCTTTGCTACTGGGGTTTCACTTTCCTTACATCTGGGATAGGACCCAGCAGCTGGCATTTCCCTGCCCATTAAAGTGATATTAAACCTTTTTTATTTTTTTCCATTTTAGATTGCATTTATGCTGAATTTTTTTATTTTTTTATTCTTTAGTTCCTTGTTCTTTAGTGGGTCTCTGCATTGCTCTCCCTCCGGCCCCCTGCATGGGTGCCTCCATCAGCTAAGCAGCTGCTGTGGAGGCACTCATACGTGTGTGTGCCCGACTGTGGCCGCACACAGCTACTGCGGGCAAAGACACACGCAGCCCTGCTGCAGGCCACGCCCCTCCTCTCCATCCAACAGTAAGGTGTCTACATTTGTATTGGTCTGACCCACTGAGAGAAGGGAAAAGGTCTAACTAGTCTAACTAGTTTCACTTTTTTACTACAGCTACATTACACTAGCCATAATTTGCCAATGAGAGTGCTGTAACTGTTGTTAAAGTATTACTAAAGGCTGGGCATTTTTTACCTTAATGCATTCTCTGCAGTAATGTAAAAAACTCCCAGTACCTTTTGCTTGTCACCGCCGCTGGTCCCCGAAAGCGATCCTCCGTTCCGAACTTCCTGGTTGTGGGGGAGGATAGTGAGGGCAGAGGAGCTAAAGTGAACAAGTGAATTTTTACAAAATGTATTAATCAATGAACTCTTTGGAATTTGGCCATAACCTTGTTATGGAGATGGTAGTTTGGTTGTTCAAGGCTATCATCCCTGGATTACAGATATATGGACTGTTATACAAATTGTTGGAATAGAGATCTGAAAAATATATCATTTAACTTCATAGGAATGATTAGGACAGTTATTTGGCTTCATTGCGTTCCGGCTGCCCCCCTCGCCCCCTCGATGTTCCTGTCTCCTGGTTGGTTGGGGAGACCCCCTGCAGATTGATATCCAATCACCGGCAAAAGAGTCATTGAGATGGTATTTATTGTACTTTGAATATGTACGGTTAATTGATATCAATGATCTTGATATATTGATTATCATGTAGACATTTACTTTCATACTCATACAAACACTATAGGTTAACCTCTCCAAATCTTCCTGATGAAGCTTCGGCGAAACGCGTTGAAGACTGAAGCAAGCACAGAATCATGGCTAGAACAATTATGTACAATTATTTAATAAGACATGAATACAATGAGAGCAATGACCAATATATGAATTGATAATCATGGTTTCTGTGTGGGCTCCAGGGAGGTTATTTATGTTGCATACATCTATTTATGATTTCTATCTGGATGAATTTTAATATATATCTATATGTATTGACATTATGAATTGAGTGTATTAAAAATGAAATTTTATTATATTTATGAATCAACTGACCTTATTTCTGGATCAATTCGCCGATATTTTTCAGAGGTCACCTATAAAGCCCCTTTCTTTCTCTCTCTTTTTTTTATATAAATTCTATAATAGATTTATGATTGGTGGCTGTAGGTCCTTCCTGACAGACGCAAAAGATTAATGGAACGCATGATTCCAATTTTGATCACCTGGGATGTATCCAGTGGAGAAGGGGCATACAGTCTCTCAAATGAGTTTTATGGTTATAGAGTAGACCTTATTCCCAAATGGAGAAGAAGAAGTAATAGTGAATTGTTAAAAAAGAGAGAGGTAAAATGTACCTGTGACCTGAATACATTATACCAACAGCTTTAAATGTAGATTTCAATTTACATGTATTTTATTATATACAGTTTATAGGTGTGATCAACATTGTGCATTTTGTTTCACAGGTAAACAATATGACTTGGACCCTGTTTGAGAGTAAACCTCCTATTGTTGTTCCTTAGAAATTACAAAAGATATGATGCATGCTAAGAGTTAATGTTTGAAATAAATAGGAACCTAACTGTCCCATGCCTTGGTATGAGCCCGAAGAGATGAGGGAGGCCTCCCCTTGCAGCTGTTGTCTGAGCACCCCTGAGGCTAGGTTCACCCCATTTTCTGCACCAGATCTGGAACACAGTGCATTGCATTTTTGCCGCGTTTATACAGCGATTTTGCTGCGTTTGAATTTTTTTTTTTTTAGCTTAAAATGGTCTTACAGGTGTGTTCCAGTGCGTTCCATGCGTTTTTGATGCTTTCCAGTGCATTCCAGACCAGACAAATTAGGACAAGCAGTATTTTTCTGGGATGGACTATGCTGGTGGGAACAGAGGCCAGAAATAGCATATGAATACATTGGGATGCATTTTGGGTCCAGAAAAAGTCTGGTCTGGTCTGAAGGTAATCTGGATGTAGTGTGAATGGGCCTTGAAGGTGGAACAGAAGGTGTAGGGACAGAGTTCCTGTAGCTGATGTGGATGCTGATGACACCAGGGCTGATGACATTGAAGACTGGATACTGGAGGTTACCAGAGAATCTGACCATCAGGAGAGGATGCCGACAGTGAATAGGACAGGATGTTGCCCTTGTCAGAAGCGGAGTCCAGAGACAGGCATGCCCGGATTTCCCACAAGGCCACCGAGGCCCGGCCTCGGGGCGGCAGAGCGCAGAGGGGCGGCAGCTCAGGGGGGGCGTACTGTGGAACCTGGCCTTGGGGCGGCAGGGTGAGTAAATCCAGCCCTGGGGACAGGTTGGGTCAGTAACTTGCGGACCGGATGGTTTAGAAAGCAAAAGAATGGTCAGAAGACAAGCCGGGGTCACAGAGGCAGGCAGCAAACAGCAGAGTCAGAAGTCAAACACAGATTTCAGGAACAGTATCAGATAAAATGCAGAGTACTAGCTGAAGATCTCTCAGCAATGTGTAGTTGCAGTGTGCATCCTTAAATAGCCAATTGGCGTCATGGCCTAGAATGGATGTGTACATGCTGTGTGCGCGCAAGTATGCGCCTACGTCTGGGTACAGACGCACGGCTATGCGCAAGCTCGCCGACCGGCCAGTGCACACGTGCACAGAACCTGTACTATGTGTACCAGCTGGATCTTCCTGACACTTACCCACCAATTTAGTGTCTCCCAAAACAGTTATTTTCAAGGCATGCCAACTCTCATGGCTGCCACTGTGCTTAGTTCAGCTCTCAACTAAACTTTCAAACCCACAAATGGCTGGTGTCGTGTCTGCTCATATGTGCATCACTATGGCAACTGCAATTATAATAGAGGCAAAGATGGCACCTCCCTTGGCTGTAAGAGAAAGGAGGTTGTAGTTCCGCTTTAAGATGTAATTTAACTGTGTTTTTTATGTCAATCTGTATGAAATAATACTATATGGATACGTACTTAATGGCTTGAGGAAGTGTTCAGTGAGGTGATCTGAAACTGTTGCCTTTTGTAATACTGTAATAATATTTCTATTTTGATATAAAGAAGATTGAGTGCTAAAAAAAAGTGGTGGAGTAATTATATTTGAGAAATTTGGGACCTATCATGACATACAGACATGTCCACAGGAGTGTCCATGGGGTCACATGTTGAGCCCACTACTTCCCTCATATCATCTAATAGAGACACTTGTTATTGTGACAAATAAGAAGGTGTTTACCATCACTTTGGGAAGATTTTTCTCTCACTTCCTGTTGTACTTCCAGAACTGGAATTGAAGGAAAATGTCCCCAATAATTTAAACCTTTTCATACTCTATTCACGCCAAACAAGTTTTGGATAGATTATTATGCTTACCTCCGCATTGGGTGGTGCCATGGATCTTAACTCTGTTTAAGTGCTATTCTTCACATCCAACAAACTATAGATACATGTGCAGACCCCTCGGTCAGTACAAGGCACGGTAGTGAGATGCCGGGACTTGGAACCACAGGGCACAGAGTGGAATCAGCCATCCAACACACCCGGAAACGTGTCTGATGCCAAAGAATTCTTCAGCAGTATCTCTTCAAGGCAGTATTTCTATGACGGGCATGAGAACAGCTATTAACCACTAGCTGTCCGCCCGTTGTGAAAAAACGGACGGACGGCAGACTCACATGGGTGGGTTTGCCGTAATTAGACAGCTTTTTTTTCTGATCGTGCGCGCACGGGTAGAAACAAACCGTCCGTTCTTCACAGCCGCTACCGGCTGTTTGACATACAAACGATCGGCGGCTCTATAGCCACCAATCGCTTGTATGTTGTGGCTGCTCGCCCCCCCTCCCCTTTCTGCAGTGCCGCCGCCCCCCCTCCTGACTCCTCACCTTCAATCCCGGGCTCCGCTACCCCATCTGTGGCCCGGGACCGGCTCGGGAGGGTGTCAGGAGGTAAGATGGGAGGGAGATCAGCATCTTCCTCTTTGTTGATCCCCTCCGTACTGTGAATATAGCCGCCAATCGCTTGTATGTTGTGGCTACTCGACCCCCCTCCCCTTTCTGCAGTGCCGCCGCCCCCCCTCCTGACTCCTCACCTTCAATCCCGGGATCCGCTACCCAATCTGTGGCCCGGGACCGGCTCGGGAGGGTGTCAGGAGGTAAGATGGGAGGGAGATCAGCATCTTCCTCCTTGCTGATCCCCTCCGTACTGTGAATGCTGAGGTGATAATACATAATCACTTCTGCATTCACCTGCCAGTCATCTGGCTGCTATAGGCAGAGAGAAGAAGCTGATAAAGCAGATCTCTGCTTCATCAGCTTCTTTGGTGGTTCCCAGTTGACATTAGGGGTCTTAGAGACCCTTAATGTCTCCATAAAGAGGACTTGTCAGTGTACCTTTGCTATTATATAGGGGGATTGTTATCCCCCTATGTGATAGCAATAACAATAAGTATAAAAAAAAATAAAAGTCACATATAAAAAAAGTTTAAAAAACAAACAAACAAAGTTTTTGAAGTCCCCCACCCCCACGTTTATGCACTGTACAGGATACCAGAAGATGGGTCCTGGGAGAGGTGTATATTTCCCTTTGTTCGGGTTGTGGTCCCTTTAAGGGACAGAAATTGGTTAACACCTGCTGCAGGAAGTGTGTTCAAAAGGATAGGAAGCTAGAGACAGAGAGAGGGAGAGAGAAGCCCTGATTAATGTTTGCAGACAAGGCTGTGGAGCAGATGGAAGTACTGGTGCTGTGAAGCAGACAAACTTTACTGGGAGCCTGTGGGCTGAGAGAGAAACTCTAAAGTTAAGAGTGTGATAACCTTGTGGACTGAAACCCTCCAAGCTGGTGAGGCAGCTATTCTTTTCTGTGCTGAAGGAAGCAAACGGTACAGTTTATTATTTATATGCTGAAGGAAACAATCTTTTAAGTTGTTTTGCTGTACTGAAGGAAATGACTTTTTATTGTTGCTGCTGTGGAAAATAAAGGCAGTTTGTCTGATAAAGCCTGTGTCCTGCGGTCCAGCTAATTCCCCAAACATCACAGCACATACGCGTTCGATGCGCCAGCGCGCAAAAAACATGTTACATACAGGGAGGCCGGGCCTCAGTGGCCTTGTGGGAAATCCGGGCCTGGTTACATATTGCTGCGAACGTCGGAGTGAGCACAATCATTTTAGGGCCATCAATCACTGGTAACACTAAACTGATGAGCGGTGAAAGCTTTTAAAGGAGAACTATGACGTGAGTGCTTTTCACTCACCTCATAGTTCTAGCCGACCTGTGACAATGAGACTGTCACAGGTCGGCTCAGTAGATCGGGAGGTGAGCGAACACATACCGGCGTTCGCTCACCTCTCGATCCTGTCACGGCTCTCTGCCGTGACAGGGGAGGGGCTGGATTCCCC
>NW_017307960.1:144991-145531 GCF_000935625.1 Nanorana parkeri | reverse complement strand
CCTCTAGATAGGCAGAGCCAGCTGTCACTCACGCAGCTGGGCGGATCCCGTCATCTAAGTCGGGATCCGCTCCGGCGACTCAGTATACCGCGAGCTGTAGCTCGCGGTATACTGAGCTTAGGGTAACGGGAGGACGCTAGTTTGTGTCCTCCCGTTACCCTAAGGAGAACTATGGGGAAAAACACTGACCCCATAGTTCTCCTTTAAAGCGTCGCTCATGGCCAATTTTGGGTATTGTACTTTTGTAAGGTTTCATGCGTGCCTTCAATTTTCAGGCTTGACATGTTTGGTGTCTTTTTACTCGATGTGACCCTGTTTATTTTATATTTTACCAAAAATTGGGTAATAATAAATGTGTTATAATTTAATATTGGGGAAAGTTTTTTTTTGGTGCTTTTTCCTTGATATAGTAAAAAATAAAAACCCCAGTGGTGATTAAATACCACCAAAAGAAAGCTCTATCTGTCCCCAAAAAATGGTATAAAATGCATTTCAGTACAGCGTTGCATGACGGAATAAATGTCAGTCAAAATACTGCAG
>NW_017307960.1:95011-137570 GCF_000935625.1 Nanorana parkeri | reverse complement strand
CTCACCTCATAGTTCTAGCCGACCTGTGACAATGAGACTGTCACAGGTCGGCTCAGTAGATCGGGAGGTGAGCGAACACATACCGGCGTTCGCTCACCTCTCGAGCCTGTCACGGCTCTCTGCCGTGACAGGGGGAGGGGCTGGGTTCCCCTCTCCCTGCTCCGATCTGCCAGCGCTGGCTGGCGGAACGGACGGGGGAGGGGGCGGGTACAGCTGGCTCTGCCTCTAGATAGGCAGAGCCAGCTGTCACTCACGCAGCTGGGCGGATCCCGTCATCTAAGTCGGGATCCGCTCCGGCGACTCAGTATACCGCGAGCTGTAGCTCGCGGTATACTGAGCTTAGGGTAACGGGAGGACGCTAGTTTGTGTCCTCCCGTTACCCTAAGGAGAACTATGGGGAAAAACACTGACCCCATAGTTCTCCTTTAAAGCGTCGCTCATGGCCAATTTTGGGTATTGTACTTTTGTAAGGTTTCATGCGTGCCTTCAATTTTCAGGCTTGACATGTTTGGTGTCTTTTTACTCGATGTGACCCTGTTTATTTTATATTTTACCAAAAATTGGGTAATAATAAATGTTTTATAATTTAATATTGGGGAAAGTTTTTTTTTGGTGCTTTTTCCTTGATATAGTAAAAAATAAAAACCCCAGTGGTGATTAAATACCACCAAAAGAAAGCTCTATCTGTCCCCAAAAAATGGTATAAAATGCATTTCAGTACAGCGTTGCATGACGGAATAAATGTCAGTCAAAATACTGCAGCACTGAATACTGAAAAATGGCCTGGACAGGAAGGGGGTTTAACACCGCGGACTTGGTTAAAGTGGTTAAAACCCTTCTTTTCCATTTAGCATTTTGCAAAATTTAATTTAGGTGACAACAGAGTTGCTTTAACCCTTTTCACTGCCAGTGTCGTACCCCATACAGTGCTGGCTGATGGTCACTGTAAATGCCCCTGGCAGCTGGTGGCTTTACTTTGGAAGTGATTCTGGTGGCTGAGCTGCTGCCAGATTGCTTCCAGGGGCCGGTAAACTGGTTCCTCCTTGCCCGACGCCCCCCTGCCTTGCTTCCCGGGCTCCGCTTCCTCGCCTGCAAGTCTGGGCTCTGCAATGTAGGTGTCGGCAGGTAGCAGACCAGTGAACATCCATTCTCTGATCTCCTCTGTGCTAAATGGAGTCAGAAGTGACGCTGATTGCATCACTTCCGGCTTTTCACCTGTCCTTCCCAGTTAAAGAAGCCGAGGAAGAAGCTGTTCAAGCTAGCTTATTTGAAGAGGAAAGGTGATATTAGCAGTCTAATAAACCTTTAATGTCACCTTTAAAGAAAACATGTAACCACTAATATGCTACAAGGGTGCAATAAAAAAAAAAGCGAAATAAAATAAATTTAAAATAGCAAAAACATTGTTTTAAAGTCCATCGCCTCCGCAAACACGTGCATACTAACATAAACACGGATTGGGTGCGCCTACGTAGGAAAACCTGTTACCATGGTTTGCTATAGGAGGCTTCCCTCGGGATTTTACACACATACTAGGGCCAACTCAGATAATAGCCACTTAACCAATGAGCGTGTTGTTTTTGAATGCCAAGTTGCTGCACCATGGGCCTCTAGGTTGTACTTGCCCCCTGGGCTAAATGTTGCCAGTCAGCCCCTGCACAAAGGGAACATGCAAACTCCATGAAGATGATGCACTGGCCAGCATTCGAACCAACAACTCCATGTCAGTAAAAAACAAACACATAAATTGCAGAGAGAGGGCGCTATCACTGCACACATTTACTCAATTAAGCAGGCACATTTTTTTTTACCAGTATCTTTTTACTGCACGTTTTCTTTCACTATCACAAAGTTTTACTTTGGAGCTTTCCTAACTTAACATTACCATAAAAAAACCTGTATCAGACAAAAATCTCGCTAGTTCACGAGAAAGCACGCTGTGCCCACCAATATCATGTCTGCCTCCCGTACATACGACACCTCTGGAACGCGCAGCTGATCACGTGCTGCCACGCGAACACGTGATGACCAACCCAGTAGCGTTTTGGCTTCTTCGTTCAAGGAGCCATATTATTGGTGCTTGTTTCCCTGTAAATGAATAAGGATTTGTCTACAACAAAATGGCTCTGGACAGCTATTTTCTTCTCACGTTATTTCCGGGTCTCGCGCCTGCGCCAATAGGCTGTCTACGGGAGCTGCGGCGGCTCATGATCTGCCGGTAAACGATCATTTTGGTATTGAGACTGGCTCTGTGTTTTGTAGCTATTGAACGACCATGAACTACGAACAGCGCAGGGGTCGTGGTCGGGGCGGCCGTGGTCGGGGCTTCTCATCCCACCACGAAGGTGGCTCGTCTAAAGATTGTAGCGGGGGTGGCAGAGAAAAGCCCCCACCGCATCTGAAAGGCCGGGAGATCGGCATGTGGTATGCCCGGAGACAGGGCAATAAGAGCAAGGATAAGGAGAGGATGGAGGTAGGTGGGCCTCTTGCGGTGTGTGTAACTATAGGATGGTCTGTCTTCCTGTACAACCAGGATGATGCTTCATTCATGGATCCTGTATATCTACATCACAGTGTCTTACATCTGCAGCATCTTCTTCTACATAACCATGTTACAGTGGGGGGAATTTACTAAGACTGGAGCAGCTGTCCATGGCAACCAATCAGCTTCTAGCTTTCATTTTCAAAGCCTAAGGCCCCGTTCACATATAGCGAATTGTCGCGCGATTTCCGCCGCAATATCGTGCATTTTTGCCGCGCGATATCGCGAGAAGTCGCCGGCCAATGTTATTCAATGGAGCTGTCTTAACTCCATGTCGCTCGTCGCGGTCGCAAGTCGCTTCTACCGGACCCTTTTTTCTGCGGATTTTGCGCGATTTTGCTTTTTTCTATGGAGCCCGACGTGGAAGGTCGCGCTACCGTCGCTGGAACGTCGCCCCGAAAGTCGCGCTATCCCGGCCGTGCGGATCCGCTGCAAAAGGTATGTCGCTAGGTGTGAATGGGGTCTAAAGGAGAACTCCAGGAATTGACCCTTGCAGTGGGGCTACCCCTGCACTGCAAGGGTTAACTGCTTGTTTTGGTGTAGGGGCTGGAAGAAAATATACCCACCGAATCCTCGGTCCCTCTGGGCTGGTCCCCGCAGCCTCTTCTCCCCAGGGCTCCAGTGGTCTAAGTCCCACTGACGTTATGTCTAATGCAGGTCCATTCATCCGCCATAGACGTGAGGCGCTGGAGGTCATACTACAGCTGTGTTCTGGCTCCTACAAAAAAACCAGCAGTTAACCTTTGGAGTGTGCGGTTGCCCACTGCAAGGGTTCATTCCTGGAGTTTTTATAACTGAACAAAGAAGAGAGAAGCTGGTTGGTTGCCAAGGGCAACTGCTCCTGTTTTAGTAAATTCCCCCGTGTGTCCCTAAATAATATTCACAGCTCTGTCTGTAAGGGCTCATGTACACGGCATAATAAAATACTGTGATCAATCCTGCATAAAAAACAGGCCATACGGCCTCAGTCACACAGCCACAGAGGCGTAAATAGAAACCTCAGGCACCCGGTGCCCCCCCCCCCCACTCTGGAGCGTTGGCCTGCTGGGAGCTGTAGTCCCAGAAGGCAATGTTGGCACCTCGGCATTTGCCTGGGCTGGGCCTTCTACTTCCTTTCCGGGCTCCCCCCAAACCAGATGGTGGAACACCATGGACCGGTCACAAATGTGACCGCTGCAACCCTGGTAGTTCTGCCAGTGCTTTGGAGAGATTGAAATGAATTGCACAGTGATAGACTGCGCATTCACCATTGTGTGCTCTATAAAAGATTTGTGTCACCTTTATAATCTATCATTTAGGCATTCTCTCTCTGGTGCTGCTATGAAGGAGCAGTGATTTTTGGGCTATGGAAGTATAGTATGCTTTAAGTGAAAATGTTTCTCTTTATAGAGAGCTGTTGTGCGCATGGATGAATCCAGGGAACTACAAATCACAAAGCTTCTTAGCACCGTGCAGGCGCAAAACAATGATGTAAAGCCAACTCTTTCTGAAGACTCCTGGTGGGACGGTGAAAATGAAAGGTAAACTTTAATTATAGGACATGTGAGGAATTATATAGCAAGTGTAGGAATTTTGAGTTTCTAGATGAGATTTCCCAGGAAGGCACTGGTAATGTATCCTTCCCAGGATGCATCTGTTTGATCAGGGCTAAATCTCCAGTGTCACAATCAACCAGGAAGTGGAAAAACATTAAAGGGTTTCTAAACCCTCCGTTTTTTTTGCATATATCTACTCCTAGCAAGCAGCAGATATATGCAAAAAGTTTTTTTTTTAAACGCTTTAAAAGCGGTTTAAACTTACCTGCGTCTTCGCCGCGCGCTCCCGTCCGAAAATCTGAAACTGCTCGGGCGGCCGCATGTGCAGTTCGGATTTTCGGCCGGGAGATGAGGAGAGACGCAAGGTAAGTCTATGGACAGCGTGCACCCGCATGCAGACACACAGGAAGTGCCAGCAAGGACAGAGGAGTTAGCGCTGGAGAGAAGGCTGAAAAGGACAGGAAAGAAGAGGAAGATCGGATTATAGGGCTGCAACAACTAATCGATTATAATCGATTATTGAAAAAGTTGTCAACTTTTTCAATAATCGATTTTGAAAATAATCGTTAGCTGCAGCTCTATCGGATTAAGATGCATCATTTAGGGGAAGTGTTTTAACATTGGGGGGAGGGGAAAAAAAAGATTTGACTTTAATGCCACTTTAATTGTAAGTGAAAGCAAAAAATGTTTACCTAATGAATGTAAGATGATTTCATGTCAGCATGCCGAGCTGCTGATGTGATTTTTTGTTAAAGGTCCACTTTAAGTATTACAACATTTGTATGGTTCCATCTTAATTGTTCATTCCCCCTCCTCTCCAGAAACAGTACTGCTACTCAACTCAGAGAAACTGCATTTCCAGAGAAAGATGCCTGGGATGATGACGATGAAGTTGCGTGTGCTAGTGAGTGTTTTAAGGAAAATACAGCCTTCGATCAAACACTTAAAGAAGAGCTGCAGAGCAAAAAAACGAATCCCAGATACCTTGAAATGCAGGTACTTAATGTAATAAGAATCTATTACACTTCAAAAAAATGTATATGCGTTATGTAAAAGAACTATGAATATTTTTCACCACTGGATGAATTTGTATTCCGTTGGAGAAATTTCCCCTCATTTACTTTTCCATTGATAACAATTTTACCTGATAGGGAGTGAGGGGACATCTGCAAAAGGGACACAAGCGGCAAGAGCAACTGACAGGGGTCTCCTACTCTACAAAAGAGAGCATTTATGTTTCTGTCTGAACATTCTCTACTCCTGGGAATGGCTCCCTCTTGGGAGTGGAATCCAGTATGATCTGTCTTGCTCTGTGCTTCTGCCCCCCTTGGCATCATCAATGGAGTGAGCATGTGGCCAGCTGGAGAATAGACGAGGTGGTGATATGTCAAAGGCAGGCAAACCGTTATCTAAATGTTTGTATTGTTTTAATTTTGAAGGAAAGTGTAGTAAGAAACAAAGACTTCTATTGCGGACATCTTCTTTTAAAAATGTTAGTTGCTTTGCTGCCATGTTGTTCCAGTGGCTTTATATATAAAACAGGCCTGAAACAAGCATGTAGATTAGGAACTCTGTCTTCACCTTAACCTCCTTTGCTTAATATCTTTATACTGGTCAGTAACTTAGAAAGTAATAACATCAGAGACTGCCAGGAGACTAGGATTCTCAGTTGGACGTTGGCAATCGTGCATGTTGCATTTACTACAGGTTTTCTTTAACCTCCCTGGCGGTCTGATTATGGAGGATTTTAACATGCCAAAGCGGTACATTGTTTTTCATGGCAATTTGTTGTTTATATTGTAGGCCTGTAATTCTTAGTAAATCTTCAGAATAACTCACCTAAATCTGTCCAAACAAGAGTCCAGTAGACATCCCGGGTATGATAAAGTTTGAAACACGAAATCATAAATTATAAGAAATTATAATACAATAATAAAAAAAAATGGTCCAGTAAATGGGAATTCTGGGGGCACTGCCTGATCCGTACCACAGTCTATAGAGGACCAAGCTCGCACATCACTGAGCTCGGTCGCAGAATCGTCGCAGTCGTCACTTTCAGTGTCTGATGAAGAATTTCCCAACGAATCGCTATCGCTCAATTCTGCAAGGGATTCTAATTTACTATCGCTGTTTTCTACCTGGTCTGAAACTGATTTTGACCTAAAGGGACGCTTTTTGGATGCCATGAACGTTCACAAGTTTCCAGGCAGAAAGAACCGTAAAAGTGCAGGCAGGGCACTGGACAAAGCTCTACAGACAAACTTGAAGTGAAATAGTTTGATACATAAATGTAATTATAGCAGATTACATTGTATTCTGTGTAAATGTCATGTTTGCACTTTGAATTTCCCGCCGGCTCCGCCCCCCGCTGTGACGCCCGAAAACGCACACAGCAGAGGACACCGCGGGCTCGCAGAGACAAGCTAAGTGACACTTTTGCGCAATCCCGAGTGTGGCTCGGGGTTACCGCTTTTGGTACTGAAAATTAACCCCGAGCCACACTCGGAAATACCGCCCGGGAGGTTAAAGAAGAACTCCAGTCACAATTATTCTTAAACCTTACATTGGGTCTAGCCCTGCGCTGCAAGGGTTAAGTACTTGTTTTCGTCTAGGGATGAAAATCTAAAAGTTATACTCACCTGAATCTTGGAGCTGGCTGGACGTTAGACTGGAGCCTCTTTTGCCTCTCCGGCAGTCTAAGGTCTTTTGAGTCATCATGTCCTATACAGTTTATAGGATGTAAGGACGCCGGGAGACATTCCACCGCTGCAGAGGAGGAGATGGGAGGTAGGGTCCAGAGTAGCAGCCAGCCAGCTGCAAGGTTCAGATGAGTATAAAGTTTTTTATTTTTTTCCCTAGATGAAAACAAGCACACAGCCCTAGCAATGTGGGGGAAGCCCCATTGCAAGTGTCAAGATTATTTCCGCTCAGAGTTCTTCTTTAAAGTGTCCTGTTGGCGAAACTGATCATAACAAAGCCAGGGTAAGGAGGGTTAGCTGCACTCTTCTGTAATGGCTAGTTCACACCAAGCGCAGAGCAGGTGCAAACCGGATCAAAACTGCGTCCAATGTATTCCTATGGTATTTTTAGCTCCAGTTCACATCGCAGTGTGCAGATCCAGAGCAGGTAAAAAAAACTGCAGCAGGCCCTATTTTACCTGCTCTGGATCTGCAAACGCATCAAAAACGCATGCAAATGCCTGGAACGCACTGAAAGCCAATGTTAAACTAAAAACAATTATTTTTTTTTGCCAAAAATGCATCTAAAAGATGTGCAGAAACCTGACCCGGAACTGCTCTGCATTTGGTGTGAACAAGGCCTTAAGGGATGTAATAATGTTTTACATAAAACCATCTAACCAGGATTGTAATCGTCAAATAAAAATAAATATGCTAACTATGAGGGAAAGAATGGTCAGCAGTTATAGTAACCTAATTATTTTTAATGGTGAGTACAGAGTAAAAAAGAAAATTAAAACTGAACAAAAGATTTTGCCTCTAGGTCAATACCGGTGTCTACTTCAAATTCAATGACGTTTACTGACCAATTAATAACCTTTCATTCATATGGGCTGATTTATGAACCGTTCGCCAGCAGTCACATGGCATTACTGCTAGTAAATGGAGCAGAGAAGCATAGGAAAAGGCAAGGTCCACTTACTACATCAGTCGCACTCACAATTTCGCTGTATTTTTTTTTTTTTTCTTCACTCTTTTTAATGCAGTAATTTGAGATGCGATAGTGGGGGTTGCTAATGTAATAAGTGAACTTCAATTTTAGTGCAAGGTCAGCTTTAGGTTTATTTGTTAATTCGGCCTCTCTGACAGTCTTAATGTGCTATGAAATGTAATGCTTGTTTGCTGCATCTGTATATTTGTGTAATGGCTTCTAGTTTACATCTTTAGTGATTCTGTTTTGCTTTGTATTTCCAGCGGTTCCGTGCAAAGTTACCATCGTACACTATGAAAGAGGTGAGAAAATATGACCTAATAATGTTATGTCTGTCTTGCCTGGTGTATAGTATATGACTGGAAATATTTATCAAACATTATTTTATAACCATTACTCATATTGCTGTACAGGGAGTGAGGCGCTGTTGGTTAGAACAGTGTTCGGTGCAATGTGTCCATCTGCTGGAGAGGCAGGGCACTTTGTGTGAATGAGCTTTCCTATGTGTTGTCAGCACAGGTATTTTAAAACAAGCTGTGTATTTTAGTAGTTAAAAAAGTAAAATACCCCCAAAGTTATTACTGTATATGCAGGTTGACTGCATTCCAGTAATTGTGAGTGTTCAACTGAGTTTTAGCATCACATGAGATTATATTTTGCAATGTTAGGTGCACTTCTTTCTTAATGACACCACAAGGCACCTAGCCATCGCATGTGTGTGGCATTGCACCACAGTGCATGATAACCTAATACCATGAGGGGAGTATATCAAAACTGGAGCAGCTGTCCATGGCAATCAATCGGCTTCTCTCTCATTTTCAAATCTTAACGGAGCAAGCTGAATAGAGAAGCTGATTGGTTGCCATGGGCAGCTGCTCCAGGATCTGTCTGCTCCAGTTTTAATATTGCCCTCCATGTGTTCTGATGCAATTTAAAAAAAAGTGCATGCACTTCTTTGAGTGGGATTAGGCTGTAGTAAGCAGCCCATTCAAATGTATGGGCTACCTACCACAACGCAGCGCAAGTGCACCTTTCAATGCACCTATGATGTCACATTGTAGCGATGTTACTGGAGGCTAAATATTTTTTGTTACCGCAGCGCTGAATACTGAAAAATGGCCTGGATGGGAAGGGGGTTTAACACCGCGGATGTCAACTGGTTAATGAGTGTAATGATGTATGATGGAAATCTAAAGTGCCTCATTAACGCAGCCAAAAAGGGGTTGGTCATTTGGTGGCGGTGGGTACTTCCGCCAAGCACTTCAACCCACTAATCATGTGTTGGAGCTCGCTCAGGACATGGGTTTGGCAGGTCTATTAATTCAACTTTGTGTCTGAGGTATAACCTATACTGTGACGCAGTAACATTGTGTGTATTCATGATTTTAGTTGACCTTTTAGTACATGTTCTGAAGTGAAGGCATCTTGTGACTGCAAACACCGGTTAGTTTTGAAATCGATCATCACTGTGAATTCTAATTCCAGCTTGTCTTGAGTTTTCATTGAAATGAAACCCCTACCCCCCTTCTGGTGCTGAGCACCACCATATAACTTGCCATTCAACTGTCAAATATCAGGGCTTCTACTATGAAATGCTTCCTTTGGATATCTGAAGGTGAAGCTTTGTGCCATGGGCAGAATTTAAAGGGCCCCATATATAGCCTAGGCTGGGGATCCAAGTAACCTCATAGTGATTGATTTGAATTTCAACACTGATACGTGGCGGCATCACAAGATTCAGCATCACAAGATTTAAATGAACTAGATCTGGCCCAAAAGGTTTATGCTTTGTTACCTATAGAAAGGATTTAGACCTGTCAGGTTCCTTTTTAAAGTACACCGAAAAGCTCCTTAGTTACTACATTAGGAGCTGGTTAGTTCCTAAAGTTTTAGCTGTAGGTTTTGCAAAACAAAATCTAAATATCCAATCTTTACAGTTTTAAAACCCTACAGACTTAGAATCTGACACTTCAGCCTGACAGCAGTCCACTAACATCTGAAAGTTGATGTCTTTAAGATTGCCTGATGTCACAGCAGCTTCTAAGAGTACATAACACTGCAATTAATTCAAAAACAAATCACACAAATGTCCTATAAATATGGGAATTGGCTACACTCTGAAAAGCTGGGAGACATTGAGTAATGACTTCATTGTAATCTTTTTATGTGTAAGTCTGTACAATAATGTATAATAACCTAAGGCTGAATATTCATATTTTTTCATTAGCCCAGATGTATTTTACCTAAGTGCTAAAGTGACACTGCAAAGGGTTATGTTTTGTTTTTTCATCAAGGTGCTTTTCTTCTAATGTACTGCGTGATGTAATTTTTGTTGTTTCCGTTTTCAGGAGATAATTAAAATGATAAATTCCAGTCGGGTGACCGTTATTAGTGGTGAGACTGGGTGTGGAAAAACTACCCAAGTGACGCAGTTCATTCTGGATGACTACATCTTGAAGGGCAAAGGGTCCTCATGCCACATTGTCTGTACTCAACCAAGGAGAATAAGTGCCATTTCGGTAACATATTGCAACTACAATCTCATTATAGACCATTTTATTGTTTTTTGTTTTTTTTACAGGCCAAGTCACCTTAAACACAAGAGGCCTCACAGTAGCTAGATTGGTTGTATCATTATTGTTATACTAAGATTCTTATTGTCCTTTTTTTATTTTTATTTTTTGCAGGACCAATAAACCTAAAGCACAGTTTAGCTTTATGTTAGAACTGCATGTACTATTACACACATGTATGGGATGGGAAATGGGGGAGCGGTTAGCTTTGTGCAATCTGTTTGTGCATGATACATAAGGTTTCATGAAGAAAAATAGTAGTAAATGTATCCAATTCTAACTCACAAAAGGCCCAGAAGGCAATATTTTGGGTTCAGAGAGATTAAGGAACCCTTTTTTATCTTGAACAAGATGTGATCACTCGCTCTTAGTATCCCTGAATAACAATAAAGGCTTTGATTTAGATGAAATTTGGAGTTGTACAGCCACAATGGTCCCCTTACTGGAGTGTGTGGTTCCACTCCCAATAGATTTCTACTTTCTATAATATGCTTCTCACCCACCAAGCTGCTGTATTTCCTTATCAGCCTAAGCATAAATGCAAGATGGCCATTGGAATGTTGGAAGACTGAAGGGCTGTAAATGAGTTTCCCCCAAATTATCTGACAGACTCATACAATTATATATTCTTCATAGGTTCTATGTGAGACCTAAACAACTTTCCAAATTTCATCTAAATCACACCCTTTATGTCCCGTGTGCTTTGCGGTCTTGGGTACATTTTTCCCACTTACTGTGGACATGCCCACTGATTTAGGGTTACTGGGAACAAGTGAATTCATTTTTTTCACAATAAATTGGGTTCCGTGATTCCTAGTGTACAGGAACTTGGTTGTGTGTAGGTGTGTCTTTAGTTCTAACAAGCTCTTAAAATGTTGCTTAGATAATTGTAAATACTAATTTTAAGATAGGAGTTCACTGACTGTTTTCAGATTTGGACAATGTATTTTTTACGTTGGAGGAGAGCCAATTTTGTTAAAATTAATTATAAAAAGTATTGAATTATGCAGTATGTGTTATACCAATGACAGTAACTATCAGGACAATTAAAGCGGACCTTTACACTCATCAAATTGTACAAATGCATCTCTCTATGTATTATGATTAATAACATAGACATGTCAGATGTAAAATGCTGTGATTTTGAAATACTTGCACAGCATTCACTTCCTGCTTTTAAAAGTGCAAATGACTTCATTTTGCCAAAACAAGGCACACTGGGATTGCTTGTCATCAGCAGAGCATTGCTGGGAAATCTCATCTCAGGGAAAGGCTTTTTCCTCCCCTGAGATGAGGTGCATGGTCACATGTCTAGTCACATGTCTAGTCACATGTCTAGTCACATGTCTAGTCACATGTGCCAGAAATCCAGGAAGTAGTAGGAGAGCTAGTAATCTGCCCTTAGTAAACATGGCCACTGTTGGAGGACTGGGGAAGAAAAGAGAAATGGGGTATGCAAAGAATACAAAGCCGGCAATTATCCAGAAGTATGTTTTTGTAGATTGTCATTACTAAACATTTCTAAAGGTGTGTTTGTTGTTATTTTAAAGATCTGGGTAAAGGTCCGCTTTAACATAATTGCTATCACTAAAAAGGGCTTACAAGCCAGCCCTTCCATAGCTTCTTGCCCAGCTCAGGTGAAGGTAAAGGTCTGCTTAAAGAGACCGAGAGAGCTGCCCTGTCTAACTATGCACTGGTATTTTTATATACAGACTAACCTGTCAGATAAATAGGATAAGCCCTCTCCTAATAAAAGTCAGATTCTGCTAAAAAAAATGCAAGAAAATATATCTTATGTCCTTTTCAGGTTTCATCACAGTGTCCTCTTCATCAGAGGTCAGGATAATTGGAGTTATAAAACTGTTTAGCAGAGAGGCAACATTTTTATTGAAATGTACAGATGGCTGAAGGCCTTGTTTTGCCAAAGATATCTATATAGAATATTTGTACACCATAGCGTCTGTTTGCATACCTGGAATTGCATATATTTATATGTCAGCATGGTGTGTATTCCATGCCTACGGCAGTGAATATTTTAATGCAATGTAGTCTCTGTACATATTTGATGCTGCATCATTTATATAAATGTACTCAATGTTTTTTGTGGATATTGGTTACTAAATGTAATCCCTTTAATTTATCTTTATGCACATCCCTTGCCAACAGGAACGCCGTTTGATCATCTGCTTTAATGTATTTATATTCTGTATAAGTGTGCAGTGAAAAGCACATTTTGCCTTTTTTAAAATTGAAAAGGCATTTCTTATGATGATCCTATTGTTATTGATTGTCTTTATTTTTTAAATGCTATGCTGCTAAGATACTTGTTTCATTTCATATATTTTTGATTATTAGATAACTTAAAGTTTATGCCAATATGTATTTATTTTAGGTAGCAGAACGTGTTGCTGCAGAGCGAGCTGAACCATGCGGGAGGGGGAATAGCACTGGTTACCAAATTCGTCTTGAAAGGTATGCCATAGTAGATTAATAATTTGTTAATTGGAGTCCTCCTGTCATTATTGTCCAGATAAATCATAGCTTTGTAAACTTGGTGTATCAATATAAATACTCCAGGCATGTGGTTCTTGGTTGCAACTACTACACACAGAATCAATGGAGCATCTGTGTGGTTGAGCTTCACTAATGTGCCAAATTGTATTTTTTATTTTTTTGCTAGAAGCAATTTTTTTTCTTCGTAAAAGCTTATTGGATTATAGAATGAAGCATAAGTGAGGACTTGGGATTTTGTTTAGCAATGGGCTTTGCCGAGTTATGCAAATTAAGCCAGTACAGTAATACCTTGGTTTACGAGCATAATTGGTTCCGGCAGCATGCTTGTAATCCAAAGCGCTTGTATATCAAAGCGAATTTCCCCATAGGAAATAATGGAAATTCAGATGATTCGTTCCACATCCCAAAAATATTCATATAAAATGATTATAATACTGTACAAAATATAAAGAAAAATAAACCAATTACAGGTACCTTTGTGGCCGGTGTGAGAGGGACAAGAGAGAGGAGGATTATTGTGTAGGACAACTTTCACTGTCACTAACGGAATCACTGCTATCTCTTGACTCAATGGAATCTTTTTCATTTCGTGAAACCTTAACAAGGAATCTATCCAATGTGACATTGCATTGTCGTTAAACAGACTCATCGCTCGCACTGCTACAGCCTTATTCGGGTGGCGCTTTTCTATAAAATTTTGCTCTTATTGCAAGACATTGCTTCTATATCAAGGCAAAATGTTTCAGAAATGTTTGCTTGTCTTGCAAAACGCTCTCAAACCAAGTTACTTGTAAACCAAGGTATTACTGTAGTTTTATCCTGCAGTGCAGGTAAACATAGAATAGTGTTCCTGTCTGTGGGGGATAGCAATATAATTATTCCGTAGACAATACTTTTCACTAGGGATGCACCGATACAGGTATCTGTGCTGATAGTGGGCATTTTCACAAGTACCCGCGAAAATGCCCCGATACTAAATGCTGATACCGTTGCTTGACATATTTTTGAACTGGCTGCCTGAGGTCCCGCACTTGCTGGGGAACTCGGCAGCTTTTCAGTGAACTGAGGTGCCTGTTTACAGTGCTGGCCACACATCTCCTCCTCCTTACTGGGGAACCCCGCCGCCCTCATCTCTGAATTGAATAGATACAAGTGCAAAAGCTCTCGTAGTCTTGGTTTCGCTTAGATTTAGTAAATTTACAAAACAAATATCAGAATCGCACTGTCGGCAAAATAAGTACTGAGCAAAGTAACGAGTGTGAATAATAGCCATCTCCTCTAATGCTGATACTTATTTCCTTGCACTCTTTTGCTGCCCTGTGTTTCTGCTGTAGACCTATGAAATACCTGGTGCTTCTAGATATTGGGAGCATGTGATGCTTTCTTCCTCTGTCATTGCCCTCACAAGGATAATCACCCTCCTCATTTACCCTGATATATCATCTAGTGATAGGACATCATTTACAGTACCATATACAGAGCTGGTTGGTTAGTCTCTCCTTACAGTCCTTTGTTTTAGGCTTGTTTACTATAGAAATAATTGGTGGAATTGATGGGTAACATTTTACAATACTTTCACTTCTTACATGAGTAATGCATCTAGAAATGGCATGTTAACTTCTTCTGGGGGAATGTTTCTGCCATGTTGCATGTAATGGAATTATTTTCTTTTTTTAAACATTTTAGCCAGTTGCCTCGGAAACAGGGTTCTATCTTGTACTGTACAACTGGCATAGTTCTACAGTGGCTTCAGTCTGACCAGTAAGTACACACCTATGCATATCAATACTGTAAATATACTTTGTGTTATAAATGATTTTCCAGCCAGTTTTGTTTCGTTTCAGATGCTTGGCCAATGTCAGTCACATTGTCCTTGATGAAATTCATGAGAGAAACCTGCAGTCTGATGTCCTCATGGCCATAGTAAAGGATCTTTTGAACCGTCGCCCAGATTTGAAGATCATACTGATGAGTGCCACTCTCAATGCAGAAAAGTTTTCTCGCTACTTTGGTGAGTTGTTTTTTAAATGGAAATGTTTAGTTCAGTGCCGTTCCCCCATCCTATCAACTGCTGTGAGTTTTACTGTGTACTATCTAAAGAAGTTTTCGGTTTGTAGATTTTGGTTTAGTGTTAATTTGTGAGTTGGGATGGTGGAAATTTGATAGAGTGTAATACTTTTTTTTTTTTCTTGGTACAAATGTTTGGTGCCAATTTTTTAGCTTAAGATGTTCGGCGTATTGCATTTAAGTCTGCATTCACACCTGAAAAGAGTAGATTTCTGAAGCTTTTTGTGAATTTTTACACATTTTAAAAGCATTTTGCAAGCTTTGTGCGATCGTTTTTTGCAAGTATATCAAGCGTCGGGCATTTTTCCTTTAGCCAGTGAAAAGCTGTTCTAGAGGAGGAGAGTAGTTCTTCAGCATCAAAAACATAAATGCTTGTGTCTTGTGTTACGCATTTTTGGCCCATACACTTTAATGGAATCACCTCTACAAAATAAAATCATATAATGCTCCGAATCGCTAAGCATTAAGATGTAAATGGCCACAATAGAAAACAATGGAATTTTGATGTTTAGCCTTGTCAGGCATAGGGAAATGTGCAAAAACATTTTCAGATGTGAATGGGAGATTAGATTAGTGCTCATTTCAATATTTTTAAGATACAAACAGGAGACAAGATGAGAAAGCATGTGACAGCAGGGTATTACCAAGCACAAGGTCATCAAACGGGAGACAAGTACAAAGAGGAGTGCGTGCGAGGTGAGGCTAGGGCAAATGCAATGTGTACTATTGAGAGCACAAGAAAATGAAATGGGGTGGGGGGGAGACTTGACATACGGTTTTCTTCAAAGGAGGAAGGGAGCAGGAGTGGGAAGAAATGGAGAAGAAAAAAAGGAGCAGACAGTAGAGTGGACCAACTCAAGGGAAAGAGGAGCAGAGAGGCAAAAAAGCAAGAGAGGATTGGAGAGGAGAGCAGCGGTCCCGAAGAGGTGGCAATGAAGCCATCATGTGAAGAGCAATGCAATACATTGAAAAAAGTACAGTAAAACATTTGTAAAAACTAAATTTCCCGACGTTATGTTATAAAACATCTGTTCTTACCCATATTTTTGGTAAAACATAAAAGACAGGGTCACATCGGGTAAATAGACCCCACACATGTCAAGCCTTAAAATTATATTAAATACCACACTGAAAATTGGCCATAGGCGATGCTTAAAACGATTTTACCGATCATCAGTTTAGTGCTAATTAATGGCCCTAAAATGGCCCTAAAATTATTGCTCACACCAACGTTCGCGGTTATATGTAACATGTGCGGCACAATAGGTGCAATAGTTGTTATTGCACGTAGGCGCACCCGACGCATATCTGCATGTGTATGTGGAGGGCGGAGAATTTAAAAAAAAAAATGTTTTTGCTTTTTAAATTTTTTTTTTTTTATGCTTTATTTTTTTATGGTTCTTTAATTTTTGTATTACTTTTTTTTTTTACACAACTTTATTGCTATTACATGGGAGGGGATAAGAAGCCCCCTATGTGATAGCCAATTTACATGACAGGACCTCTTCATGGAGACATCAGGGGTCTCCAAGACCCCTAATGCCACCTAGGGACCCCCAGAGAAGCTGATGAAGCAGAGATCTGCTTCATCAGCTTCTGTTCTGTAGCTGGAAAGTGACACTGAATGCAGGAAGTGATGTAATATACATCACTTCTCCATTCCGGGACTGGAGAGTAGATCAAAGGAAGATCGTGTACTGATCTCCCTTTGATCTCCTGTCACAGAGCCGTGCCGGTGGCAGGCAGTGGCAGCTGCTGGTAATACAAGCGTTCGGGCGTCTCGAGACGCTCGATCGCTTGAATGTAAAGCTCCTGGCCGGCCATGTAATTACAACGGCCGGCCAGCAAGCTTCTCGTCAGATGAGCGCACAAGTGGATTTTTCAAGCCCTGCTTATGGGCATTTTGGTTATAAGTTGTATATTTGGGCATTAGTTGATTCTTTAAGAACATTTATTGAGTTTTTATTTATATTTAAATCTTGTATGTAGAAAATATAGCTACTTAGTATGAGAGGTGTGACTGAATTATGTATACACAGACATCAGGTGCAGGCTGCAGTGTGCTCCCCCTCGTCAAACAATCTCCAATCAGCTGCATGAAATGGAGGTCCATAAAAATCCAACTTTATTGTTTTAAATTCCATGCAAAGTTCAAAATACAAGGTATACACCGCCATACTCTAATTAGTGGGCGAGAGACTATGGTGGTGTATATCTTGTATTTTGAACTTTGCATGTAATTTACAACAATAAAGTTGGATTTTTATGGACCTCGGTTTGGTGCCACTGATTGGAGAGATATATTTCAAATTAAGGGTGTGAAATAAAAGATGCAACTAGTACACCAATTGTAAAACAAAATCCTAAATGGGACTTTTCGAACAAAAAGTCTCACAATCTGCACCAAATAAATGATTGTTCAGAAAATTTGTTTGTCACTATTTAGCCCAATAGAAGTGTGTTGCAGTAATCCATGAGGATGATGGCGAAATATTCTACTATGCGCCTAATAAACTATATGTACTGCAACAATAGTTTGTGACCTGAATCACAACCAAATAAGATGTCATGTGCGATAATTAGTAGAGCTGCAACAGTTAATCGATTTAGTCGATTAAAATCGACGATTGAAAACGTTGGCAACGTTTTCGATTCGTCGGCTATCGATTGATTTGCCTGTTCGGGGCTGTTCCGGGCTCCACATGCGGCCTGAGCCACACGTCACACGCTGCTCCCGCTGCGGCCGCCGTGCCCACGGCACAGGCCGCGTAAGCCACGCCCACCGCACAGGACGCTGAAGCCGCGCACGCCGCTGCTCTACTTCCTGACGCGATCTCCCTCACTCGTCGCTGGCCCGCCGACAATCGAGGGCCCACCTTCTGAAGCCAGTGGTGGACGGAGCTGCAGTGTGGAACAGGTGTGCGGGGATATAGTGGTGGAATAGGTGTCAGTGTGGAACAGCTGTGTGGAGAGGCAGTGGTGGAATAGGTGTATGGGGGTGCAGTGTGGACCAGGTGTATGGGGGTGCAGTGTGGACCAGGTGTCAGTGTGGAACAGCTGTGTGGAGAGGCAGTGGTGGAATAGGTGTATGGGGGTGCAGTGTGGACCAGGTGTATGGGGGTGCAGTGTGGACCAGGTGTCAGTGTGGAACAGCTGTGTGGAGAGGCAGTGGTGGAATAGGTGTATGGGGGTGCAGTGTGGACCAGGTGTATGGGGGTGCAGTGTGGACCAGGTGTCAGTGTGGAATAGCTGTGTGGAGAGGCAGTGGTGGACCAGGTGTATGGGGGTGCAGTGTGGACCAGGTGTATGGGGGTGCAGTGGTGGAATAGGGGTGCAGGGATGCAGTGGTGGAACAGGGGTGCAGGGATGCAGTGGTGGAACAGGTGTGCGGGGGTGCGGTGGTGGAAAAGGGGTATGGAGGTGCAGTGTGGAACAGGTGTATGAGTGTGATGTGGTGGAATAGGTGTTTGGGGGTGCTGTGTTGGAACAGGTGTACAAGGGTGCTGTGTGAAACAGGTGTATGGGTGCAGTAGTGGAATAGGTGTGGGGGTGCTGTGGTGGAACAGGTGTACAAGGGTGCTGTGTGAAACAGGTGTTTGGGGGTGCAGTAGTGGAATAGGTGTGGGGGTGCTGTGTGGAACAGGTGTATGGGTGTGAAGCGGTGGAACAGGTGTATGAAGGTGCAGCGAGGAATAGGTGTATTGGCGTGCAATGGTGGAATAGTTGTGTGGGGGTGCCGTTGTGGAACAGGGGTGCTATGGTGGAACAGGTACGAGTTACGCTACGCACGCCGCGGACGCCACGACCACGCCACGTATGCCACGCCCACCACACAAGCCGGACACACGCCCGCAGAGCACGCCGCCGCGACTTACAAGGGTTCAGAAACAGGTAAGGGGGACCTGTTTTAATGTTTCCTGTTTTAAAAAAAAAAAGCGGCACACTGTAGAATACCACCAGCTATAGAGGAACAACAAATCCCAGCAATAATATATTAAACACCCGGTATAATGTATTATTGCTGGGACTTGTTGTTCCTCTATAGCTGGTGGTATTCTCCATTGCGCTGTATAATGTATTTTTGCTGGGATTTGTTCCTCTATAACTGGTCAGTGGTAATCTGCATTGCGCAGTATAAATCATTATACAGCGCAATGGAGAATACCACCAGCTATAGAGAATATGCAGAATGCAGAATAACGCCAGCTACAGAGGACTACAAATCCCAGCAATAGTGCATTATAGTATAATGTACTATTGCTACATTCCTCTATAGCTGCTGGTATTCTGCACTGCGCCGCTGTATAATGTACTATATTGCACACCACACTTTTTTTTTTACTTCCACCGCGCCAAGCTTGCTCCCATGATGGACTACAATCTTAACACAAACTAGTCGTCAATCACTGGAGCCTTTTTTTTTTTTATCCGATTAACCGATTAATCGAACTTAATAATCGGCCAACTAATCGATTATGAAAATAATCGTTAGCTGCAGCCCTAATAATTAGCATTCCTCAACAACCTCGATTTAATGTAATTTGGCCCACTGTCTTTGTCGGTGAAAACTGGTGCAGATTAATCATGAAGTCAGGGAATGTCAGGCCCCCGGTAACAGTGTGTAAAGAGAACAAAAGAAGCTACTGCATCTAGGCTATTTGGAGAACAGCATCACTTTAAAGGTTCCAGCTGGAAACCAAGGTCCTGCCCAGGCTTTGAAGGCTTCCTGGCATCATCAAGTAGTTTGCTACTGAGGCGCAACAGGAACGTGTTACCTTTTCTGGAACTATAAAGAAAAGCTACTGCACTATTCGACCTAACAGAATATCCTTTGACTCTGGTGAATGTGTATAAAACAGTTTATTTTGCTGAGAATGAAATGTTATCTATGTGTTTCCTCTGTACAGATAAGTGTCCAATGCTGCATATTCCTGGATTTACTTTCCCGGTCAAAGAGTATCTCTTGGAAGATGTCATTGAAATGCTAAGGTTTGTTTCATTTTACATTTTTCCTCTTTCTAATAACATGTAAGCATAGGTCCACTGTAATGCTTCAGCACCTATTTATGTGTACTGTATCCTTAGTGGCAACTGTACCGCCATGTAGCTAGATGCAGGTGGGCTGTCTTCTGTGAGACAATGTGACCCTTGCAGCTCTAGAACTCATGTAATGTACATCATATGTTTAGGTATTCGCCTAAAGACAAAGACAGTAGGCCTCAGTGGAAGAAACGGTTTATGCAAGGACGAATGATGCGACCAGAGACGGCAGAGAAGGAGGAGATTTACCAGGAGCGCTTTCCAGGATTTGTGCGGAAACTTCAAGAACGGTACGTTGCGGACATTTCCTCAAATTGTGCAAACTTTATGGACTTTATTCTGCCTGGGTGCGCTAGTTTTATTGTGCAGGTGGAAAAAAACACTGTTGTACACATGTCAAAGAATTCAGAATTGTATGTATAGAACCTTAATAAAACTCTACTAACAAAAAGAAAAGCATTCAGCAGGATTTATATGCTTAATTTACAAAAGCATGAGGTATTTTCACTGCCATGTGTTTTCACCGGTTTAATACAGACACATTTGTTTTATCGATGTTTGAGGTCTTTTAAATGTAAAAGTCAATATACAAAGATTATTGCACAGCTTACCACACCACTGGGACTCTTAAGCTGGCCAAAATTAATTTAGTAGGTGACCCATTTGGAACCCTTCCACGCAGCATCCTTCGATCACAAAATCGATGGGGCCGTTTAGAAAATTTGGGGGCTAATGGTGACAGTAGCTAATCGGCTGCCGTCACAGTAATGGTATTCTGACAGTGGCACACTTGCCGCTGTCACAATACAACAGCCCATCGCGTGTTTTGTCCATCCACACTGTTTCGTGTGGATGGAGGAATCTGATATATGTCTTTCATTCAGGCCACAGGCTGAACGAAAAAAATGTGACTGTGTATGGCCAGCTTTAGTGAAGTCTCTAATGTGGGATGGATAATGAGGCAGGAAAGTGATTGGTTGAGGTGATGTAATAGCAGTTTATGAGACGATAAACCTTTTTTATAAGTTATTCTCTCTTTTCTATAGCTACTCTGAAAGTACTATCCATGCCTTGCAATGTATAGATGACGAGAAGGTTGACCTTGAACTGATTGCTGAGCTTATCAGGCACATTGTCCTAAAAGGGGAGGTAAGGTTAAACACTGTAATGTCTTTATCTATATTTTGTACTTTCTTTTATGTTGAAGGAACTCAGGTGTGTGCATGTAAAAACTTTTATTTACTTTAGTCTCCCTGTATACTTATTCAGTACTACGGTTGCTAAATTGTAGTCCTAAACTGAGCTATGTTTAATTACATGTGCCATCCTTTTTTCCTTTGTATACCAGCTGAAACTTCATATCAGCCTGACAGTAGGTATAGCTACACTGACTCCTGAAGCCATAGCTGGTTTTAGACAAAATAAGGTCCCAGGCAGAAGTTGAATGTGGGACACTGTATGCTGAAATTCTGTACTGGCTGGAGGGTGTCCTACATTTATAAAATAAAAAAAAAACTGAGACCAAAGGTACACATTGTCTTTTAAATGTTGTTCTCGATTATCTAAACCCAAGAACAAAAATGTAATCTATTGCAGCTTACAAGTCCTTAGATGTGGTGGCTGCCTTAGTTTTATTTACAAAAGCTTTTTTCCCCTTGTTTTTTACCTGGTGATCCTGCCAGTAACACACTTCCTGTTCTTCATTCGCTGTACTCTTTATCTATGAAGCAGCAGCGTTGTCACCCTGGGACAGAGCTAAAAGACACCTCCCCCTGTCCTCTTCTTCAAAATCAAGGGGGAACATTTTCTGTAGAGAAGACAACTAGGAACAATGTTAACTTCATGTGCACCTGCTGCAGGTTTATTCATTCTCTGCTCACAACAAACATGACAGGATAAGCAGGTTTTTTTTTTTTTTTGCACATAACGAACAGAGATAACAAAATACTGCCAGTGGTATATTTAATGGAGCAAATAAAAGAAGGGTTTTTTTTCTGGGTTTGGATGCACATTAAGCTTTGTTTTTAAATAATAGAATTCTTTCAGTTGCTATATGCCAACAGTGTAACAGCCCACCTAAATCAGCAGTCTAACACCCCTCATAATTAACAGTATAATAGATATGTCATCCTAAGAGAAATCTGTATTGGGTGAAGAGGAGTGAGTCATAAAATAGTGGGAATAAGCAATCAACAGCGTACCGTATGTCCCCCATATTGTAAAGCATAACACCCCCTCACTATAAAGTAGTTCTTGATTTAGCATGTTGTTCAGGTCTCCTGTGATGTGAGCCTGGGCCTTATGTGCAAAGTAGAACCAGAAAGTACTCCTCACATTGTATCTCAGTACCATCAACACTCACCATGTACCCACAGTACACTTGACCCTCTGCAGCAGCGGCCCCCAACCTTTTTAGCACCAGTGACCAGTTTTGTGGAAAACATTTTTTCCATGGAATGTGGGGGGATCTAAGGTTTTAGGAGCACATTTATTGTGGGGGATGCAGATGGTCTCAGGAGGGGTGTGGAAGGAGGAGGAGGAGACCTGCAGAGGGTCTCAGGAGGTCGAGATGTGTGGGTCAGCGAAAGCGCTGTGAACAGGCACCACATAGCTCCCCAGAAGGCTGCCGCGAGGTCCCCAGCAACAATCTTCTACTTTGACTTAAGATATACTTGAATGCTGAACTCCAGTGAAATTTTGCAGTGAAATTCCCGCTCATTTTATCTAGGGGGATTAAAATATGGAGTAATATTTACCTTTTATTCCTCACTCCCCCAGCAGCTGGCATTGTTTTCAGCTGTCCTACTCTCTGGGGATGTGGCAGGCCCTCTCAGTTCTCATGCACAATGCAGGACCCCTGGTCCTGTGTTGCATATGATGACATTTGAGAGCTGCGACTGGTTGAGCAGTGCAGTGAAGCAGATTCGTAGGACTGGTGATATGGAGAGGAGTAAGACAGTGGTAGCGAGGAATGAGATGTCGCCTTTTTTTTTTTACCTGCTACTTGAAGTTGTGCTTTTAATACACACACAACTTTGGATGAGGATGTCACAAGCACACAAGGCACGACAAAAACACATGGGTCAGTGCGACGCTGAACCTGATGAAGGGGACCCTGTGTGGCCCCGAAAGTGCTTGATTTTCCGAGTGACCTATCGTTAAATTATGCTGAAATTCTGTACTGGCTGGAGGGTGTCCTACATTTATAAAATAAAAAAAAAACTGAGACCAAAGGTACACATTGTCTTTTAAATGTTGTTCTCGATTATCTAAACCCAAGAACAAAAATGTAATCTATTGCAGCTTACAAGTCCTTAGATGTGGTGGCTGCCTTAGTTTTATTTACAAAAGCTTTTTTCCCCTTGTTTTTTACCTGGTGATCCTGCCAGTAACACACTTCCTGTTCTTCATTCGCTGTACTCTTTATCTATGAAGCAGCAGCGTTGTCACCCTGGGACAGAGCTAAAAGACACCTCCCCCTGTCCTCTTCTTCAAAATCAAGGGGGAACATTTTCTGTAGAGAAGACAACTAGGAACAATGTTAACTTCATGTGCACCTGCTGCAGGTTTATTCATTCTCTGCTCACAACAAACATGACAGGATAAGCAGGTTTTTTTTTTTTTTTGCACATAACGAACAGAGATAACAAAATACTGCCAGTGGTATATTTAATGGAGCAAATAAAAGAAGGGTTTTTTTTCTGGGTTTGGATGCACATTAAGCTTTGTTTTTAAATAATAGAATTCTTTCAGTTGCTATATGCCAACAGTGTAACAGCCCACCTAAATCAGCAGTCTAACACCCCTCATAATTAACAGTATAATAGATATGTCATCCTAAGAGAAATCTGTATTGGGTGAAGAGGAGTGAGTCATAAAATAGTGGGAATAAGCAATCAACAGCGTACCGTATGTCCCCCATATTGTAAAGCATAACACCCCCTCACTATAAAGTAGTTCTTGATTTAGCATGTTGTTCAGGTCTCCTGTGATGTGAGCCTGGGCCTTATGTGCAAAGTAGAACCAGAAAGTACTCCTCACATTGTATCTCAGTACCATCAACACTCACCATGTACCCACAGTACACTTGACCCTCTGCAGCAGCGGCCCCCAACCTTTTTAGCACCAGTGACCAGTTTTGTGGAAAACATTTTTTCCATGGAATGTGGGGGGATCTAAGGTTTTAGGAGCACATTTATTGTGGGGGATGCAGATGGTCTCAGGAGGGGTGTGGAAGGAGGAGGAGGAGACCTGCAGAGGGTCTCAGGAGGTCGAGATGTGTGGGTCAGCGAAAGCGCTGTGAACAGGCACCACATAGCTCCCCAGAAGGCTGCCGCGAGGTCCCCAGCAACAATCTTCTACTTTGACTTAAGATATACTTGAATGCTGAACTCCAGTGAAATTTTGCAGTGAAATTCCCGCTCATTTTATCTAGGGGGATTAAAATATGGAGTAATATTTACCTTTTATTCCTCACTCCCCCAGCAGCTGGCATTGTTTTCAGCTGTCCTACTCTCTGGGGATGTGGCAGGCCCTCTCAGTTCTCATGCACAATGCAGGACCCCTGGTCCTGTGTTGCATATGATGACATTTGAGAGCTGCGACTGGTTGAGCAGTGCAGTGAAGCAGATTCGTAGGACTGGTGATATGGAGAGGAGTAAGACAGTGGTAGCGAGGAATGAGATGTCGCCTTTTTTTTTTTACCTGCTACTTGAAGTTGTGCTTTTAATACACACACAACTTTGGATGAGGATGTCACAAGCACACAAGGCACGACAAAAACACATGGGTCAGTGCGACGCTGAACCTGATGAAGGGGACCCTGTGTGGCCCCGAAAGTGCTTGATTTTCCGAGTGACCTATCGTTAAATAGATTTGCACGGACCCATCTGTTTTTGTCGTGCCTGGTGTGCTGGTGACATCCTCAAGTTGTTCTATGTGCGGCACCATCCGCTGTCATTTGGGGCACCCGTTTAACCTCTTTGGATTTTCCGGTAAGGAGTGCTACAGGACTTGTGACGTTAATATACACACACGTCTTCAGTTAATTGATGCGTCTGGTACTTTTTAAAAATCAAATAAGGTTTTATTGATTTTATTACAGCAATATAACAAGACATTTAACTAATGAATAAGGGAAGAAAACAAAGATGACCGCAAACAGTCAGCATAGGAAAACAATTCAGGAGTTTGAGATGAAGCGAGCTTAAGTACTCGGCTTACTCGGCTATGGTTATAACACTTGTATAACAAGATGAAAAACCAAAGTAGAGACAGCAAAAGACAATATATAATTGGTACCGCGTACTATGCCAATACAGTTGCATTCACATTCATGTGTTTGAAAAGGGAGGGTGAAAGAGGGCTATTGTGGAGTAGAGTCTGAAAATGTGTTAAACCATGTCGGCCAAGGGTGCCGTCTGGTACTTTTTTTTTTTTTATATTATATTCAGTGCTAATTATTTATTTTTCTCTATTGTCCTGGGCTAACCAGACAGCAGATTATTTGTTATTAGTATTTTAAACTATTTCCTGATTCATAGAGGAGGTGTTTTGATGGACTATTTATTTCAACTTTTCAATTTTTCTTTCCTCTTGTTTCAGGATGGGGCAATATTGGTGTTCCTCCCAGGCTGGGACAATATCAGCACCCTTAATGACTTGCTGATGTCACAAATTATGTTTAAATCTGGTAAGCTATTTAAATGTTGCCATTGCTGACCTCACCTGAAAATACTAGTAGCTTGGGGGCCTTGATGATCCAGTATTTTCATAGAGACTGGCCAAGAAAAAGTATGCAGATCCAGAATTCTGACTTGACACTGGCTACATATTTGTTCCAGTGCAGCAAATTAGGGATGTTCAGATACCAAGTACCATATTCGGTACAAGTACAGATACTTTTCCAGCTCCAAGATTAGACCAGAGAGATATGTAAAAGTTAGAAGGCAGCTGTCATTTCTAAGGAGCACACGGAGCTCCTGGGATTTGTGCACCCCTGTTTTAATGTATGATTATTTTTTTTATAAATAAATATAAGTGATGCACCGATACCATTTTTTCAAGCACACGTACTGATACCTGTCCCAAGTCCTCACAGATACAAGTACTGATACATTTTTGTTTATTGTCATGTGACAGTTTTTCTAAAACAGTACAGACTAATGATTTCAGGACAGTGGTGGAGCGCCAGAGCCAGGTCCCAGCTGCAACCCTGGTAGTTCTCGTGAAATTGCCAAGTATTGACACTGGTATCTGAATATCCCTTCAGCAAATCATAGTATTCATGTCGGAGATAATAAGACAGCTAAGATTTTCTAAAGGAGGTTTGCAATGAAGACCTTTTTTGTTTCTCTCATTACAGATTTTACTTTATCAGTTTAGCTGCATGCCTTTTATAATTAACCCAGTTTGACTAATGTCTTCAAAGGCATGCAAAATATAGTTTGAACTGCAGAGGGAGATCTGCATCTCAGGTGCAGGCAGTAATATGCAGGTAGCCTATACAAATCTACTTGTCTTCCAAGTTTTACCTAATGCTTCTTTTGTTGGTGTTAACTCAGATCTCTAAAATCTACCTTATTTGCAGATCGGTTTATTATTATCCCTCTGCATTCATTGATGCCAACTGTGAACCAAACACAGGTATGTTTAATTACTTATTTCACAAGAAACTTTGTGCTTTTTACATTGCTTCAGTTGCATCTTATTAGTGGCCCAGTTCTTAACATCGCAACACTCTGGATTCTGTCATATCATATCATGTCAAATCTACCTTTTTTCCCCGGACATCAGATTTCACATAGAGTTCTAAATTGTAACATTTCTTTTTAGAATAATGTATGTAGATCCATCTAGCAACGCAAACAACAATGTTCAGTGCTTAGTAACCTATGGAAGCCAATCACTGTTTTACTGATTTTGGTATAGAGGACAATAAAACACTGCAATTCCTCTGTCTCTTACTTTTATTGAAGACTCCTTCTCTAAGTAAGAAGCCAGTGTTTTGTTTCCTGTATACGAAGACTCAGGCTCTGTTCACACCTAGGCATATCGAATATGCGCATTTGTCGCACGTTCCGTGACGCGTGTTTGTCGCACATTTCGTGACGTGCGTTTTTACCGCGATTCGCGGTAAAAAAACGTGCGACAAACGTGTGTTTCCGAGGGCTACTTTGCTGTATCTCAATGGAAACGCACGACAAAAACGGCGCAAAGAAGCTCATGTACCTTTTCAGGCGTAGGCCGTTTTTGTAGCGCATTCAGACGTGCTGAAATACGGCAAGGTGTGAACCATACCCATAGAAAACAATGGGATTTTCATGTTTGAGCGTTTTGTAGAGCGTTGAACGCGCTACAAAACGTACAGGTGTGAACCAGGCCTCACATCTTCTTGTTAGACTATGTCCGTTTACAAGGAGAATATTTACAATGGGATATTACAGTTTTTTCTACCTAAATGTACTGGTCATAAATAGCATAGTGTAATCTGGTTGTTATGGGATCCTCTTTGTACTGAATAACCTGTGTTGACCACAAGCCATTATTCCTAAAAGGGTTGTGTTTGAAAAACATGTGTGGATTCACATTTAAATAAATTAAGTTACACTTTTAAAATGAAAGGTCATATTAGACC
Source organism: Nanorana parkeri (assembly GCF_000935625.1). Taxonomy (NCBI): domain Eukaryota; kingdom Metazoa; phylum Chordata; class Amphibia; order Anura; family Dicroglossidae; genus Nanorana; species Nanorana parkeri. The sequence continues at coordinate 109,994 of NW_017307960.1, read as the reverse complement.
AGTTACTCAGTAGGCTTGTGTGCCGGCCTTTATTTTCTCATTGTTAATCCTTCCAATGTCTCTGTTTCCATATCTATATCTACCGAGAATAAAGGATCTGTGTAACATTTATTAATGTTTGATATTGCTTTGTTTTTTTTTCATCATGTTTAATGCATATGTCTATTTTTGTGACAAAGAGAATATAATAAGCTGTTTGTTACCCTTACTTAGGCCAGTAGCCCAAGAATTATGAAGAACATCCATTTCAAAAGTTAATGTGCAGAGGCTGCAGTTATTTTTAGCGTAGTATGTAAGAAGGCACCCAATTATGCCCCAAGATGTGTAGGCTTACCTGTTTAATCTCTTCCTGACTGTCGTTTTATTAGCCTGGTTAGGATGCCCACCTAAAGATAAATTGATATGCACATGTTTTCTATCTCTGTGTCTGCAGGCAACTTTATCAAAAGTACAATGACATTTTAACTGGTAGGACCATCTAAAAGCCCAGTAAAGTTTTCAAAGGACAGCAAAGGAAGGGGATAAGAGTAGTGTTATTTACAAACTTGCTGCATTTGGTTATATAAAAAGAGCAAAGGTGTTTTTAAGTGTGTTTTATTGTTCATGTATCGGGCAACTTTTTTTAAAGTTGCCTAAAAGTAAACTTTGTAGGACAAATTATTATTTAAACTTTTTGTCTCTTTCAGGTTTTCAAAACACCACCTCCTGGGGTTCGAAAGATTGTGATTGCCACCAACATTGCAGAGACAAGGTAAGGCTGTGCACAGGTAATTGGTAGATGATCTCTACAGAATGTGTTGTATTAAATTACAGTTTACAAAACATTTGGATATTACCTTATGCCTTTTGACTTCCTTCATTGACCAATTTTCTAAGGTGTTTTCAAGGTAAATTATTTTCAGAACGTTTGTTCGATTTTCTAATAGTTAAATTAAAATAGTTATTATCTAGATAGGCAGAGCCAGTTGTCACTCACGCAGCTGGGTGGATCCAGACATAATTGTCTGCATCTGTTCCGGCTGCGGCGTTTCAGTATACCGCGAGCTACAGCTCGCGGTATACGGAGCTTTGGGTGACGGAAGGACGCTAGTTTGTGTCCTCCCCGTTACCCTTAGGAGAACTATGGGGAAAAGCCCTAACCCCATAGTTCTCCTTTTAAGAAAAAAAAGATTGTGACAGGACCTCGGGATATGTGCACTGTTTTTATGACAGGCATATATGTTATCACCTGGTGTGTTCAGTGATAAACTTGTGTCTGTGACCAGCTACTCCTTAAGTATGTACATCCTGCTTAAATTTAAAGGGTATGTGTACTTTTATGAAAGTCACTGGTTTTAAAATCATATTTAAGTGCTTTTCTTTATGATGCTGGTTTGAGATGATGACTGCACCCACACACTTTCCTTGTCTCCAGTTGGGTGACCGCCTCTGTAACCAGTGAAAAGTAAAAAGTCAGACAGAGATTCTCTCAAATAAAGAGGTGGACGAGGGTCACATAATCAAAACCATAAATTAGCTGTAGGCCAGGCAGTCCTAAAACCTCTTTCACAGAATAATGCATTCAACTGCAGTATTCAGATTAAATTTCTATTAAATATCTTTGTACTTTTAAATATTTGGAAATACAGTATATATCGAGCATTTTGCTGCAAGAAATTTTATTTCAAGTGGAAATCTTTCTTATGGGGCTGCTTCAGGATAAGCTAAATCTATAAGCTTCAGGATAATTTTAAAGCTCTGCTCTGGGTACCAGAAAAAATACTTTTCCTGTGGGTAGACCCCTCACTGCAGAAGTTAAATGCTTGTTAAGTCTAGGGGTAGAATAATAAGATGTAATACTGGAGGTCACACTCTGATGTCACCAATTCTCCTGCTTTGTACTGACAATCCAGAGCGTTGGAGAGAACAGGTGAGTTCCGCAAGCCTGCTGGAGTGAGGAGTAATGCCAGTATTACAGCTTATTCCTCTACCCCTAGGTTTGACAAGCAACTAACCCTTGCAGTACAGGGAACCCCCACTGCAAAGGTTGTTTTGTTATTTTTAATCCCACACTTAAAGGATTTTGCAGGCATGTGATGTAGTGCATGATTAAACATTTATACCAAACAGGTGCTCCTCGTGATCAACAGAATAACATATGGGTTAAAATACATCCATTAAATCAAACAGAATCAGCCGTGTAGGAGGAATGAAAATTGGGTGAGAAAAAGCCATACCTTATTAACAAGCTGAGGTCGCTGAAGACATCAGCTAAAGTTCAGTTGAAAAAAAAAAAATCATTTTACACAATGGCAAGACTGCAACAAGACACAGTGGTCTCACACAGGCAGATATTATAGGGAAATGCAGACACACAAAGAAATGAGCAGCGTCCAATTCAGTCAGTTACCTAAATGTAGATGTGTGTACCAGGGTACCACTGGTTTCAATCTGGGGAAGTCTGGTCAGAAGTGGCCTTCATGTAAGACTTCTGGCTAAAAAGCTATATCTCTGAACGGTAGCACAAGGCTAAATGACTTGCCTATGCGCAATATCGCAAGTACTGCGTATACAAAATAATAGCAGTTGGTACTATGGACCATCAGTAGTAATATGAAATCTTTGGCTGTAAGAGAAGGCAGTGTGTTTGCCAAAGTTCCAGAGAGCAGTACAAGAACAAGTGTACGCAGGCAACAGTTGAGCACAGTAGAGGTTCCTTGCAGGTTGTGGGGCTGTATTTATGCACGCAGAGTTGGGAATTTCGGTCAGAATTAATTGTCTCCTCAATGCTGAAAAGTGCAAGCAGATGCGTATCCATCATTCAGTACAGTCAGGGAGGCATCTGATCAGTGCCAAATTCATTTTGTAGCAGGAAAGTGATGCCAAACATACACCAAAAGTTATAAAGAACTATCTTTGGAAAAGAATAAGGTGCTCTGGAATTGATGGGCACCCACAGAGCCCTGACCTCATCATTAATTCTGTCTGATATTACAAGAAGTGACAAAAGGAACTAAAACCGCCTAGAATCGATCCCTAAAAGAAGGTTTGTTCTCCTACATTGTTTGGAACAACCTACCTTCTGAGTTCTCAAAAAAAAAAAAAAAACTGTGAATGTATACTGAGTAGAATTGATGCTGGTTGTGCACATTGTGGGTTGTTAATACATAATACTATTCACTGCATTATTTTTAAAGCATCATCACTTTACTGCATTTTTTCACAAGTGCCTAAAGCTTTTTCACAGTTCTGTATATTTCAAAAACTGTTACTGATTACTATGCTATTTACCTTTTATGATGTGTAGTTGAATGGAAAATTTCTACCTGGGAAGACTGGAGGGCAAAGCGAATTTTAAAAAGCATCCTGGAAACATCCCACCCTGCACCAAGTTACCAGTCCTTAGATATTGGGGCTGCATTAGTTTTCTTTCTTCGGGCCTTCGGTTTTATCTGGTGATCCAGCCAGTAAAACACAGAGTGACAAAGCCCACGAACTGCACTGTATCTGTGGAGTAGTGGCGTTTTTACCCAAGGGCAGAACTACAGGACAACTCCCCTCTCCTCTTCTCTATAACTTTGGGGGATATTTTGTTCCCAGCAAGGACAGCCGGTAAAAATGCCTACTCATAAGCGTGCACCATAGGAAAGTAACACATGAATTTATCTTCTCACAAGGGTTCTGGCAGGATATGGTAAATTGAACAGATAAGACAAATTGCTTTCAATATACAGTTTTATAATTTAATGGATCAAAAGGTAGTAAAGAAGAGACATTCATTGTTGGGCACTTAAACTTTAGCGTTTGTTGGTTTTTAATAGGCAAAAAAGTTTTGGTCTACTGTGATAGAACAAACTCTACCGAACAGACAAATAAGGCAAATAAAAATAATATATAAATATTTTCGAGACTTCAGTGAGAGTTTCCCATCTTTATTTTTATTGGTTGTGATAGAGGAAAAAGTAATAAAAATGTCTCTTGTGTTTTCGTCTTAGTATCACAATAGATGATGTTGTGCACGTGATAGATGGTGGCAAAATAAAGGAAACCAATTACGACACTCAGAATAACATCAGCACCATGACGGTAGAATGGGTTAGCCATGCTAATGCCAAGCAGAGGAAAGGTCGTGCTGGCAGGTAAGCAAGTGTGGAGTTTGATGTTATGGTCCCCCAGCTAGCTATATAGAAACCACATACAGTGCTGAAATATGTCTTGAAGTAACAAATTACATTTACTTTATTACATTTTTATTTGATTTTCTGACAGAGTAAAGCCAGGTTGTTGCTATCATCTATACAACAGCCTGAGGGATATGCTGCTAGATGATTACCAGCTGCCAGAAATTGTAAGGACACCTCTGGAGGAACTTTGCCTGCAGATTAAGGTTTGTACATGTTCTACACGTTCCTTTGTCACTTTGTGCTAAGGTTAGTGCTATTGATCATTCTGTATTATGTTTCCTGTGCAGATTTTAAAGCTTGGAGGCATTGGTTTCTTCCTAGGAAAGCTGATGGATCCACCATCAGAGAAGGCAGTGTGCCTGGCTATAAACCATCTAATTGAGCTGGTAGGTACAAACATATGTGTGAAAATGCAAATGGGTCCCGCAGTCCGTTATTGGCGTCAAGTATGCGTATATGTATCCATTCTGCAAGGTTCTTTTAGCAATCGCATTGTTTTGGGAAATCTGGAAAAATCATAACAGTAATTGAATAAAAAATAGAGCCATATACATTAACAACACAATAAAAATGATAACCAATGCCATGTGTTGTCCTTCTATAGAACAACATGAATGCATGTTTTATTTGTTTTATCTATAAACATGAAATGCTTTATGTAAATTGATTTAGTAACAGACATTTAAATCATTATGGTTTTAATGCATGTGTTGGAGTAACTGAATGTCATAAGGTTTATTTATATGGACTCTTCTGCTTCAATAGTCTTAGGACTCACAGGTCTGACAACTTGGTAGAAATGCTAATCTGTTCCATTTCTTTACAGAATGCTCTCAATAAACGTGAGGAACTGACTCCCCTGGGCTTTCACTTGGCACGGTTACCAGTTGAACCGCACATTGGCAAGATGATTCTCTTTGGAGCATTGTTTGGTTGTTTGGATCCTGTCTTAACAATTGCAGCATGTCTCAGCTTTAAAGACCCATTTGTTATTCCTTTGGTAAGTCGCTAGTGTGCCTTTAGTAAAATGTGTGGTATTTAATATTGTTATACACTAGACTCCATCTTTTCTTCAGTGAGTTTTCAAGGCAGGTGCTTTATCTGACTTGTGCAAAGTTGATGAAGGTTAATGAAAGTGGTAAACTTTAGACTTTTTTTTTTTTAATGCATATGTTGGAGTGGGGATACCTAACAGCTTGAAGCTCTCCCTCACTTAGACACGTATCAACATAAAAAATGTTCTCCTACTGTGTCTCGCCTTAACAAGGCGACTACCATACCCATTGAAGACGATACTGCTTTTAGAGACCCAAACCATAAGTGGCTGACACTTTCCAGAACTATGTTCTCCTTGGCTGATCCTGCCTTCCATCCATGTTTGGCTGTAATTATGCTTTGCAAGACCCATGTCTGATTGGTCAATATCCCTTCAAAGGGATCTAACTGCTGCTGCCATTTACCCTCAAATAATTCAGCACATGGAACCTTAGCTGTGATGGCCTGTTAGAAGCCTCCCAGCTTATTTCCTGTATTAGTCTTCTCAGTACATATGTTCAGGGCAGGGGTGGGCAACTCCAGTCTTCCAGCTGTTGTGGAACTTCAGGACCCACGAGGCATTGCAAGACTGACAGTTGCAGGCATGACTCCCAGATGCCGAGGCATGTTGTTTTGTAGTTAAAGCACGGCTGGAGTTGCCTCTCCTTTGTTTTCAGCTCAACCTCTGCTTTAACATAATGACCCCCCAAGGGTGGTTCCCCATCCAGCCACAAGGTCTGGCACCCCTACTTCTAAAACTTCTAAACTTGGGGGATATGTGTTGGTCTTTGCAGCTGCCTGGATGAGCTTCTACAGCAATTATGTTACATATTTTATTGTTTTATTCAGATTTTACATTGTATTGTATGATGATGTGTATATATATAATGTATATATATATATATACTGTAATCCCCGGCGTATAAGACGGGTTTTGAGACCTTAAAACATCCCCCGAAGATCGCATACGGAAGGATACGGTATACTGTATGTAGCTTCGGCTACATACAGTATACCGCGCTGAGCCAATCACGGCAGGCTTTGTATTAATTAATTTTATTTTTATTTTTGCTTTTTAAGGGAAAGGAAAAAGTAGCAGATGCGAGAAGGAAAGAATTGTCCAAAAATACGAAGAGTGACCACTTGACTGTTCTGAATGCTTTCTTGGTGAGCAGTGATGCGCTTATTTATTTTTTATTTATTTTGTATATGCTTTGTAGTTTACATTTGGCTCTTAATAGAGAGGTTTTGGAAAAGAATCATTCTTGAGAGATAATGCTTCACATTCATGTAAGTTTTATTTTACTTCAAACTGTAAGTAAAAGTAAAATTGTAACTGATGAAGTCTTTTGTCCTTCTGAAGAGGTCTACCCGAAACCTCAATCACAGACAAGTAAGCTGTCCAGACTTTTGTAAGATGTGTGCTTTATTACTGAATTTCCGTTAGAGGGAAGTCGATCGATACAATACTAGGGCCCAGAAAATTGCGGAAAAGCTCTAAAGTAGCTCCGGCTACTACAGTGTTTTATAGGATTCCTGTGGCCCTTCCAGGTATAAAATATGTATACTTACAGTGGGCCAAGCTGGACCAATGTTAATATACATAAATCTTTATGCCTGGAGTTCAGCTTAAAAAAAAAAAGCGACGGCTATGAATTAATTTGTATTATGCCATAGGAAAGATTTTCCTTTTTTGTGGTAATTGTCTTTAATTACTCTTGTGTGCTAAAATGTCACAATTTGCAATTGAGTCTGTTGATCTTTCATTATGTCAGTTCTCTGTAATTATCCACATGTAATGAGGATCATTAATTTTACTGAAATATGCTTAAATTAATGTTTTTGCTCCCTTTAATAGGGATGGGAGGAGTCAAGGCGAAGTGGTCAAAGAGCAGAGAGGGAATACTGCTGGGATAACTTTCTGTCTTCTAATACACTTAAGGTATAATCTTTTATACACATTATTTGTAATTGATTCAGTTGCACCTTTCAACTGTACACCCCTACAATGTAAAACAACTTTTTCCATATCTGTCGGTCTTTTTTCTTTTAGATGTTAAGTGACATGAAAGGGCAGTTTACTGAGCACCTCCTTGGAACAGGCTTTGTCAGCAGCAGGAGTCCAAAGCATTCCAAAGCCAATATCAATTCAGGTGAGCAAGAATCTCAGATAATCTGCCCAATGTTACTTTTATCTTTTACATTTGCAGTAAGTTGTATTGTTTTGTAGATAATGAAAAGCTCATCAAGGCCGTGATCTGTGCTGGACTGTATCCAAAAGTGGCTAAGATTCGCCCCAGCTTCAGTAAAAAAAGGCAAATGTAAGTAATAGAATTTTCCAACACTTGGCATCTTAAGGAAGATAGACTAATGAAGGGGTTGAGACCTGAATAGTTTATTCAACAGTAGGTCGTAAAGTGACATGGTTACCATGCTCAGCACAGCAGCATACAGATCCTGGAAGATCGTTTTAAAAATACAATCTAACATTGAGCCAAGCTGGACCAATGCAAGGATACATACAAGTGACATTCAGGACCCGAAAGATCGCTGTGGAGCACAGTGGTAGCTGCAGCCACTACAGTGTTTTATAGGTTGCCCATACCAGATATTTATACATACATCGGATGAAACTGGATTATTGTAAACATTATAAATATTTATACCTGGAATTCTGGGGGGGAGGAGCTACCCTTGTAGTTTGGCCACCCTACACTGCAGGGGTTAACTGCTCACTTATCTCTAGGGGTATTGTGTAAAGGACTTGTTTACCTGATCCCAGAAGTCGGCACTCCTCTCTCCTCTCTTCTCTCTCTCTCTCTCCCTCTCTCTCCCCCCATATCTTCATACACTGGCCTGTGGACTGTCACAGCATCCTCGCATGTAATGCAAGGCTATGGGCCCAGCGGTAGAAGTGATGACATCACCAGCAGCCGCAGTGGGGCAGGGATCAGAGAAGTAAAAGTTCCTTACAGAATACACCTAGACAAAAATGAGCAGTTAAGTCTTGCAGTGTGGGGGTAGCCCCACTGCAAAACTATTTTTTTTTCCCTTTGGAGATTGTTCTTTTAAGCTTGTCTGTAATGCCCCATATAACATATAGTCCGTTTCAAAATGTCATTCTCCAGGTGGCAGGTCTGGTTGCTATGAAGCAATACAGACTGTCCTAATCGAAGACACTTTGATATATGACGTTCATTGATGCAGCAACACTAGGACTTCTTCAGCCATAGATTTTCAACCAGCCACCTTCTCTCTTGCTTTTCCAGAAGTGTGTCTTGCTTTTAAAAAAGTTAATTCTAACAATTTAATCTTTTCTGCTTACTAGCAGTAGATATATGCAAAAAAACGGAGGGTTTAGAAACCCTCTAATGTCTCATGACAGGTAGGTTGTAAGGCAATTGCATACCAGGAAATTCTTCAACCTGTGGCTTCTGACATTTTACTGCTTGAGAATCCAGTTGTGTGGATTAGACCGTTGCACTAGCACTCTGATTTGAGATTATAATGGAGTGTTTGTTATCATGAGAACATTATTAAAATAATAATATGGTGTTTTTTCATTAGGGTAAAAGTTTATACCAAACCAGATGGTAAAGTCTGCATTCATCCGAAGTCTGTTAATGTGGATGAAGCTGAGTTTCACTACTCCTGGCTGGTCTACCACCTGAAGATGAAAACCAGTAGTGTACGTATCTCCTCCTGATTCCTTTAGACTCTGTTTACCTAGTTAGAGTGCAGAAATTGTGTGCGAGTTAAGGAGCTAGGATGTACCACATACATTTTGAAAACCTTCCCACCAGGCATATGCCCACAAGTCACCTGGGACCCACCATTGGTTTGGCACTTGAGGAGAGTAGTGGGGATGCTGTCTGGTGTAATAGGGTCAGTCTTTAGGAAACTGCAAACTTAAATAGATACAGTGAAGGGAGTTGATCAAAACTCTAGAAGATGTCCATTGCAACTTATCTTTCATTTTTAAAGCTTAACTGAACAGACTGAAGAGAGACGCCGATTGGTTACATTGAGCATCTGCTCTAGTTTTCATAAATCCCCCCCTCTATTGTATTTAGTACCTGACTGGACCAATGAATTACAATGTATCTGTTCTTTTTTTTTTTACACAGGAGTTGCGGATGCAAACCTGAAAATAGAAAATATGTGTCATTTTTTTTTCAATGATTGACACCCTGATGTATGTAACAAACTCTGTTTAAAGTAAAACGGTTACTTAAAAAAGCACTGCAGTGTAGACATTAAGCAATTCTTGCAGATGCCTTCAGTTACTTTCATTTCCCTCTGCCATGTCCAAAATTGACTGTCTTAAAGGCCCGTTCACACCATCCAGTGTGTTCAGGGCACAGTTCCGTGGCATTAACGCACTAGATTGCATATTCAAAGCCTCCCCACATTCTGGGATGGGAGGAAGCGTGGTGGTGCCATTTATGTCAATGGCAGACTATCATAAGCACCAGAATGCATGGTACAGCAATGCCCTGCGTTCCGGTGGGGTGCGATGGCAGAAAAATAGTGACTGCACGATTTTTTTTTTTTTTTTATAGCACCAGAATGCAGGGCATTGCTTAAGCACACGTTTTGTTGCGGGCAATCCGGTGCGTTCAGGGCACGGAACTGTGCCCTGAACGCACTGGATGGTGTGAACAAGCCCTAAATGAGCAAAGGTTTAGTACCTGCTGTCATTTTGGCAACTGATGTGAGATGCTGGTTGTGTAACAGGGTGAATGCTTGTTAAACTGTAAATTAAAATGGATACATTGTACTTTTTACCAGTCAGGACCAATGAAGTGTTTCTCTTTTTTTCCCTCGGCAATAGCGAAATGTAGACTGTCCTAAATGGGCAAAGCTTTGGCACTTCCTGATAGTGACAGAGTTTGATTTTCTCCTGCCTTTTTCACACACATTCCTATTGACCAAGAAGGAGGCAGCCCATCAAAGGAATTTGGGGTTTGGGGGCGTAGGCTAGGAGGAAGGGATCATTTTATTTGTAAATATATACACACTTATGTTTACCTTCTAAAATATATATATATTCAAAGTTTAAATAATTTTTGAAAGACATTACCCCTGGAAAAAAAAAAAACTATGCATGTCCCAAAAAAATCTGTCATTACTGTACCACAAATGCCTCTGGAGCTTTACTAGGTATCACATAAACCTTATCTGTTCTTTGATGGAAGTCCTATTATCCTTTACAACTGCTAATTGTGTTATGTCAATCACTACAGATTTACCTGTATGACTGTACAGAGGTCTCTCCATATTCACTACTTTTCTTTGGAGGAGATATTTCCATCCAGAAGGACCAAGGGCAGGACACCATTGCTGTGGATGAATGGATTGTCTTCCAGTCGCCTGCTCGGATTGCCCACCTGGTCAAGGTAATGCTACAACAATAACTGCTTTATAATACAGACCCTTAAACTATACTAAATGCTTCCCATTCTACTGATGTAGTAGAAAGTTCACAACCATCGTTCATGTTCCTCTTCTCTATTTCCCTAATTATATACAAAATCCTCCTTTCACCCTTGGGAATTTTAGTTCTAATTTTATAATAAGCACTTAAAATGGATCTGAACCCAAACACCAGAAGCTTAAAAATTTGTTATTTCAAAAAAGTTTTCAGTCTCTTTTTAATATGCACCTTCATTCATTTAATGCCATGTTGATCCAGCCATAGAGATCCTTGTTCAGGCCCCCCTTCTTAGGCAGGCACAACTGTCTCACAATTATACTCCTGCGTTGTCACCACGTCATGCATAGGGCCCTGCCAGCATACATTACATGAGCATGGTCCAATTGATCCTGATCGATGTGCAGCCGAAAATGGAACAATTTAATGTAGGCAGGAAGTGGCTAAAAGAGACTAGAGGGGATCAGCGTTACTTTTCCTACTATCCTCTCATAAGCAAGAACCAAGATAACTTGTACAACCTGCTTTCATTTCTAAGAGGATTAGAGGTCATCAAGGAGTTTATGGCCCAGTATTATTTTTATTATTCAGGATTTATATAGCGCCAACAGTTTGCGCAGTGCTTTACAATATAAGGAAGACATTACAATCACAAGACAAGATGGTAAGGAGGGCCCTGCCCCTGAGGGCTTGCAATCTAAAAGACAAAGCCATAGTCCTAGTGCATTTCTAAAGGTGATAGAACTTTTTGGTCATGGACTAATTTTATATCCAGTGGGAGTACCCCAAAGCAAATTAATGGGTTAACAAGATCCAAAAACGTAGCGCTAATATCTTCCAGCTGCTGGTTCCACACCGGTCCTCCTTCCTCGCGCATTGATTTTTTAAAAATATAAGAAAACCAAGTTCTTGCTTGCAATTACAAATGTGCTTCACAAATAATAGGATTTTGTTCTTAACATAAAATCCTTTTCTCTGGTACATTGAGGGCCACAGCTCTGAAGAATTCTGAAACGTAGGGTCAGTTTCGCTTAGTGTCCTCGTCAGAATGGTTGTCTCCTTCACTTCTCCTTAATTAACTTACTTTATTTTGTTTCTTCCTTGAAGATTCTAATACCGAGAGATGCTACCGTGTTTCCCTGAAAATAAGACACTGTCTTATATTTTTTTGGGCTCAAAAAACACACTAGGTCTTATTTTCGGGGTAGGTCTTATTTTTTTTAATGTGCAACAATCCAAAGTTAATGCAAATCCAAATTAAATAATCCAAAATGGCAAAGTTAAGAATAGGATGCTTAGGGCAATCAGGGGTGCCACACCTTTCCAAGAGCAATTTGGTAACTATAGATTCCTCACAGGCGGAGTGCATTTGGTATCACTTCGCCTGTGACAGACCCGGCGCTCTAGAGGAAGCATCGGCTTGTGGGGCTCTGCTCCCTCTGCTGCCGCCTCGCTTCCTCTAGCGCTGGCTTCGTTGGCACGATGATTCTCTGCCACGGCTCTTCAAGTCCCCCCTTATGCCACCATCGGCCCTGGGAATGGTCACAACTAGGTCTTATTTTCGGGGTAGGTCTTATATTTTAGCAATTTGCAAAAATAGTACTAGGTCTTATTTTCGGGGGAAACGGGGTAGTTGAATCATTGCGGAAAGTATTAATCCTGTGAGTCCTTTTTAAATTAATAGGATTCTGCAGTGATTTCTTTTTCTGCGGTTTCTATATGGATTTGCATGGCCTGAGCGTGTCTGCAAGGTTTTTCCAATCCGTCCTATTTTTGATCTTCTTGATCGGTGGCTTTAACAGTCTGGCTGTTGAAACCCAAGTGTTGAAAGGCAAAAGAATTTCGGACTCTGTTATTCTGACTATGCATAAGGCTCATAGGTTTTCTACTTGTAAGATATATCACTGTACGTGGTAGGTTTATTTCACTGGTGTAAGTCCTTTACTACTATAAAAGATTAGACATCTGCCATGTTGGTCTTCTTTTTTTCAACATCCTCTTGCTTCTAATTCCTTTTGTTCAGGGAGTTACTTGTGAAGCTCCTCCTGTTAGGTCTCCTTTTCTTTCCTTTTGTCTTTCTTGTGACCATTATCTCTTTGGAAAGATTTCTGAGTTTTCTGCTTTGACTTGTAGAGAACCCTGTTTGGTTCTTCATAGGGGCAAGGTTTGTTTGAGACCACAGGTTTCCTTTTTAACCAAGATAGTCTCCGCCTTTCATTTAAATGAAGATATTTATTTACCTTTGCCTTGTCCAGCTCTTGTTCATCCTCATGACATTTCTCTTAGTCTTTTTGGATGTACCGTGGGGTTTTAGAGTTCATCTCTCAGCCACAGCTTTCTTTTAACATTTGCACTCTCTCTTAGGAAACATTGTTCAGTTTCTAGATCCACTATTTCTAAGTGGATTTATCAGCTGCTACTTTTGAACTTTCCTACGTCTCAGAATTCTTCAGAGCTGTGTCCCTCTATGGACTATAGAGAAAAAGGGATTTTGTTCTTACCTTAAAATCCCACAGAGTCCTTTTGAGGGACACAACTCCCTCCCCTCCTTTCCTTATATGCTGCTTGCTACAACTGGCAGGTGTAAGATGGGAGAGGTTCTGTCCTTAAAGTGGTATGTTTTTAATTTGTTTGCCTGGTGTCCATTTCATCTAGAGGTATCGGCATAACCCCCGCGTGCCAGAATTTTTAAGAGCTGTGTCCCTCAATGTACTCAGAGTAACGGATTTTATGGTAACGACAACATTCTATTTTACATATTGTTTGTAAAGAGTGTTTTGTGAGTACCAGTTTTCATTATTTTTAATAAAGAATTTATAAAGTTACCACACAATGCTTGTGCTTCTTGTTCTATGGTACATTTTTCTTTTACATAGAAAAAAATATAAACTTCAGTGGTTCCAAATATCACCAAATGAAAACTCTATTTGTCTCAAAAAAAAAAAGTTAAATGTATTTGAGCACAGTGTTTCAAGGTTTATTGGCAGCCAAACTATCACAGCACTGAAATAGAAAAATGACCTGGTAGTGTATGGCTATATACAAGCTAGTACTGAAATGCGTAAATGCCTTTTAATGTATACAAATACTGTGAAATAAACCCTTTGACCCCATATACAAATAACTAATTTTAAGAAAAGGTTAACCAATATTCATGTTATGCAACAGAGGGACAGCACATTAAGAAAGCGTCCCATAGTGTTGTGTAATATGGCTGTTTTATGTGGAATCTAACGTTTGTGTTGGAAGTGTGCCTTTTTCCCCCACTGTTGTTGAATAACCTACCATCTGTAAAGCTGGCCATACACCTTTCAATTATCAGCAGATTTCCTATGGTCAGATGGATAAGGTGCAACAGATTCCTCCATCTACACTTAACTGTGTGGATGGAGTAACCTCCACCTGGGCCAATCTGTTGCACTTTTTCCATCTGACCACAGAAAATCTGCAGATAATTGTAAGGTGTATGGGCACCTTTAGAAAGGTAGCAACCATCCAATGTGCTTTATTGTTCACCGCATGGAAAGCTGTGCAAAATGTCATATTTAGGGTTAAAGCCATGAAGGCCCCAGGAATGCTTTTAGAAGACAGGATACATCCTTCCAGAATGTTACTGGTCATATGTTGTATTTACTGTGTGTTTTGTATTGTAGGATTTGAAGACAGAGCTTGATTCCCTTTTGCAAGATAAGATAGAAAGTCCTGAACCGGTGGATTGGAGTGAAACTAAATCCAGAGACTGCGCTGTTCTCTCCGCTATCATTGATCTAATAACTACACAAGAGAATGGGGAGGCCAAGAATTTTGCACCTCGAGCGCAGCAGAATACCCGACCTTGTGCAACTAATTTGCAGTTTTATCAAACAAGCACATGATAAAGTAATTGCTGTTCAATGGCAAAATGCTATCTGCCACTAGAGGGACCTTTTAAGCTATTGCACTGATGCAGGAGAACTGTGACAAATGAAACTTGTACATTGAGGTGCTGGACCATTGATGATCTGCAAATGGCTTTCCATGTTTTATACATGGCTATGAAAGGGTATTACTGTGCTCAACAGTATGTGGGACTGTAATTCAAGCACCTGCAGAAATATATTATTCAGATGTTGAATAGAAGCTGGCCTTGCAGGTTTATGAATTCCTTTCACCTGAAAAAGTGAAATGTTTTGTTTCTTGTTTGTATAGTAGTTGTAAGCCTTATAGAATGACTGTTCTGAGCCTTGGCATGTTCATGGGGTCACTTTACAGCCAGTGCATTATTTATGTTTAGATGAAATGTATTGCCTCACTTGCTGTGTGCTGAAGTGCAGGGTGGCCAAAGAATGTGTGTGTATGTGTTATATATATA
>NW_017307960.1:65247-94715 GCF_000935625.1 Nanorana parkeri | reverse complement strand
AAACTCCTTCCCCCAATGAATTCCCAGCTTGTCCTGCTAATGTGTTATGTTTTCTCTAACTAATAAACATTTCAGTTTTTCTAATGTTTTTATTGGGTTTTCTGCTAGTCTTTCATAACCTTTCCAAGGATATGTGTTACTCAAAGCCACCACTAGACTTCAGAGCAAGTTGTTTTTTACCAATAACTCAGCCTCTAAAAAAAAAAAAAGCTTGTACAAATTGCTGAATGTGCAATTGCTATTTTGTTGTTCTGGACACAAAGGGGGAATTTATTAAAACTGGAGCAGACAAAATCTGGAGCAGTTGCCCAGGGCAACCAATCAGCTGCTCTCTTCAGTTTGTTTAGTTAAGATTTGAAAATGAAAGATGGAAGCTGATTGGTTGCCATGCACAACTGCTCCAGTTTTCATAAATTCCCCTCAGTGAATGCCGTGTATTGCCTGAGGTAGGCTTTTTTGTCTGCTAAAAGCCCAAAGCTTTGTGGAACATTTTCTTTTCCTAAACAATTATTGTCTTTTTTTTGTTCTTGAAATTCTGTTTATAGCTGGAGTTACTGCCTAACTCCAGGCAGTTAAAAAAAAAAAAATCATAAAAGTTGTGCATATTCTCTCTTTAGCTGATGAAGCATTTGTGTTGATTTTGTCAGAGGGAAGATCTAACACAGGGTAATAGTTGTCTTGGCCCATGGTACCTCAGTGTTCATCCCTTTTGTTGTAATAACTAATCCACTGAAGTCATTGTTCTTGCAGGTCTTCAACTAGTCTTTGTTATAACGCCTCCTGCTGATGTCATCACATATAATGCAGGAACTGCAGCCACCGCTTGTCCTGTATTGTATATGATGGCCTAGCACTGGAGAGAAGAGGATCAGTGCACTGGTGGCGTGGGCTAAGGTAGGTTTTTACGCTGTTATATCATTCCCTTAACAAACCTAATAATACATTGTTACCATTTTGAGAGGGCACAATTTTTATGATTTATGGACTGCCCATAATTTCAATTTAACTAAACCCTGTTCCAGAGTCAGTCATACACCCATGATTGCTAATACGGCTGTTAATGTCAAAAATACCTAAAATAAAGGAGGAACGTGCCTCATAAAATACACACCTGTGCACATAAAACTCACAAACACAGTAATTACAGTTGTGATAAAACCCATGTCATGTTGCAACATAAAGCTTGATTTCATCTCCAACTTTAGCAGAAAAAACCTTATTGCTTTGAGTAAATGGATATAGTCTATCTTGATGGCTGTGAGAAGACGCAGCATGTTTTGTAGTATACGAGCCAGCCATGTTGGATGGATGGTTGGTGGTGGTCTGTTGATGATGCAATTTTACCCCAAAGACAGCCTAGTTGTCACCCAGTCCTATGTAATCTGCAGGTTTTAACAAGTCTGATATCTTGGCAAATGTTCACATATCGAGTTCTCAAGGATTACACACACCAGGTTTTGAAACACTGATCTTTTTAAGTGAACAAAAGTGTTCACAATTAATCATTGCTTGTTAAAGTGGAACTGTATTGCCAAATCCTTTCTTCTCTCATCACCATTGTGCACAATAAAAAAAATAAATGAATAAAGCTATTTCACTGAATTATTTGTAGTTTGAAGCTGTGCATCTTTTCCCTCTGCATATCAGCTGCTTGTGGCATTGCAGATTCTGCCTTTACCATTGCTCCCTGCAGGCATTGACACTGTTGCCTGTCCAGCTGTGGGCAGAAACTGTCGGGACTAGCTATGCCTATGTCCCCATCAAGAGGGTAAAGGTCGGTTTTGCAGCACTAGACCATCAGCTCTCCAGCGGCATTTTGGTGTGCATTCACAGATTCCCCAACACTGCTAACATTGTCATATGGTGTTGGTGGCCTACACTATGAGTGCCACTACACTGTCACATGGTGTTAGCAGCCTTTTACTGACTTTTTTTCTTGTTGTGAAACTCCTTTTGGATGCAGCGCTCAGACATATAAATATTGGGGCATGTATAAAATCATACATCATTGTTTGAGGGATACAGTGCAGTCTGCTGTCAGAATACCCGCACATAGCCGGTAGCTCATTGGCTGCCAGCTCTGTTCATTCGAAAATATTTCCGACCGTCTCCTTCGATCAGCTGTGTGAGGGACGTCGACTGAAAGGATGCCGACAGCGGGACCCACTGTGCAAATTTCGGCCTGCTCATCAAGAACCGGCAAAAATCCATATAGTATATGGCCAGCTTTAGTCTCTCTTGTCTTTTAGAGTCCTCTTTAGCTTCATCGGGGTGTGGCTGGGTCTTTTTTTTTTTAACCATGGTCATGGAACCCTTTATGACCCAAATTGCCAAGTTATTTGTTGGCTCAGATCACAGAGACTAAAAGCATCTGTATCTGCTTTGCCTGCAATGTAGCCGCTTTAGAGACATCAGCTGCAGAGCTCGCCTCTTACACAGTTCGGCTCTTATTGTGCCAGTGTGCACCGTTCAGAAACTAGAGGAATAGCCTGTTGCTATTACAAGTACTGTTTTTAGTCTTGGGTCATTTAAAAAAATACTGAGGCTGCTAAGGCCTTCCTTTTGCACCTGCTTTTTTTTAAACTCTTTTTCTAATGAGATTTGAAGCACCCTGATACGTTGTTTGGCCCCCAAGTGCGTGTTAGCATTGTATTTGTCCGTGTCTCACCCTAACAAGGTGCTTACTATGCCGGTAGAGGATACACCTGTCTTTAAGGATCCAACTAATAAGCAGTTGGAAGCTCTTTCCGGAGATCTGTTCTCATTGGTGGATCCTGTTTTACACCTGATTAATGGCTGTGACTTGGTCAAACCATGTCTGCTTAGTCTATATCCCTTTAAAAGAGATCGAGCTACATCTCGTGTTGATCCATTGTCTATTGAATGCATGCCTGGAGCCAAATTTTGGCTGTAACTATTTGCTGGAAGCCTTTCGTTTCATTTCGTGCATGTGCATCATGTAGGTGCTTATGCGTAGGGCAATTTGGCTAAAGTTCGGGACTGCGGAACCTTTGTGCAAGAAATATTTGATTGACATGGCCTTAGAGATTGTCTCTTCGTGCCTGTTTTTGATCACATTATCATTGATTTTCCTTATCCATAGAAGAAGCTACAGGAGCAGACTGCAAAGTTATCTCCCGCTGTGACTGTTAAGAAATGCCCTTTTACTACTATGTATATCAAAGATGCTCAATACATGTTCCCATCTTTCCAGTGGATCAGTGTTTGCTATTGGCCCACTATACTGCAAGTTTGTGACCCTGCCACTCTCCTCTACCCAAAGTGTATACCACAGTGCCAGCTCTATTGTTAGCATTGTTGCATTCTTGGGCATCCCTAATGTGGGATACTTAGAAGACCTCCAACAGTCAGCGAAGGTCCTGTTGGACAACATATTGCTTAACTATCCAGACATTAGAGGTTCGTTTGGATCCTGAACCTTCAGAAATTGTTGCTGAAACTGACTCGTCGCTTAGATTTTTTGTGCATGGTCCTGGACATGTCTCAGCTCAGAGTTTTCCTTCTCCAGCAGAATGTAAAATACAAACCTTTCAGTCCAGAAGCCTTCATACTCTCCACGTCTGCACAAGAGTCTTAAGGCTGATGATCGCCTCATTTGTGGCAATTAGCTTTACCCAATTGCACCCCAGACATTTACGGTGCAGCATTCTTCTGTCATGGAATAAGTCAGTTTTCCATTTTTCCCTGGGCATGTTGGCAATTGTTTTCTTTATGCCCACCCCTCAGTTGGACTGGTTTTCTAGGGCCCGAAGGCTAAAGACTTCCTGTGTCCCTATGGACAAGAAAGAAAATAGAAATAGAGATAAGTGTAACAGAAAATAGTTTTGATGTTGTTTCCACCTACTATCTCTGCTTTGGAATTCACAAAGTAAAGCACATGTGTTTTGATGTTTACTTTGTAACAACTTCCCTTACCAAAGGGAGGTACTTTGAAGTATAGAGATTATTGGTGGGGTTTATTATAACTCTTTAGCTTTACACCTGTGGCATGTGCATTAGTGGACAGGGTTTTAGCACTTATTTTTGTATGATTTTTGGTTTTTAATAGTTTTCTTAAAGATGCTTCTTGATCTAGTTGCAATACTTTTGGGAAGCACTACGGACTAAATGTGGGCCTGGGCAAGGAAGGGGGGACTTTGGCCAGAAGGTTTCATCTTCAGTGACCCACCCTTAAGGCATCTGTTATATTTCTCTAGTCTATTAATATAGGGCATAGTGGAAAACATAAACCACTTTTACCAGTAATTTGTTTCCCAATGGTAAAAGTTGTATCCTGTTCCTGGCATTCAGCTTTAAAGAAAACATGTACAGTTGGACAAATGGAAGGCTGCATTTGATGACCATCTGAAAATGTTGCTTGTCTGGCTGTCATGCTAAATCAAGCTAGTGATCAGAACAAGCATGCAGATTAGGAGCTCTGACTTCACTGGTTGCATGTGGGTGGCTGCAAGATTGTGTCAGTCTGAAGTAAATAATAAATACAGTATTCCTTGCCTTTTTTTAGTGTTTGAGTGCTGCTCAAGCCTCCCTATAAGCCAATAAAGCTACTTGTCCCATTAAAGCACCAATAGGAAGGTACAGGAGGGGGTTTGGCTTTGGAGTCTTAAGCCAAGATTTGCATATAGCTTCAGCTGCCTATATCTCTAACTTCTGATTATAATTTTTTTTTAACATAGAGTCCTATTTGCCCAGGTTTGTGACAGACTCATTTTGAAATATCTTGCTTGAGTCTAGCCCGGCAGTTTAAAGAATAGTATGTCTTCTATAGTGCGGGTGAGCTTCTTTGGAATAGAATTACTGTTTTTCTTTTTTTTAAAGCCTGTGATTGGTTTTGTTTTAATATCATAGATGGCAGAGTCATGATCCAAGCCTTGGGACCTCACCTTAGTCTTTGAACAGTTGGGGTGTATATTCAGTGTTTATTTGCTGGATTTATATCATTATTTGAGTTTGCTTAACAAAGATTTATTAAAACAGCTGCATCTAACCATGACTCCACCTGTGTTATTATATCAGGAGTGAGGAAAGGGTTGGAATTTATAATTTAAATATTGTTTTATATGAGGATTAAGGAAAGATATGCCACAACTTGATGCTAATTATTGTACATTGGGGGACATAGGAGTAGCAGTATTCATAGATTAATTTGTTCTATCTTGAAAAATTACTTATCGTGGTTGCTTTTGCTTCAATCAAGATACATGTATGCAGTTGGAGTTAATCTCTCCACCACAGTTGTCCGCAATGGTTAGTATTTGATAAAGACTTGGAGGCCGCACAGGAACCCACTGGACCAGATTGTGAGAGCTGCCTGTAATGTCACTCTAGGGCAATGGTTGTGGCACTTCCCAGACACTTAGTGTACTGGTTTGTTAGCTAAAGAGTGCTCGACAGATGCAAAGCTGTGTCACAGCCTTTCTTATGTACCAGGCTCTGAACACTCTCTTATAAGTAATGCCCACAGGTGGGTGAAGATTGACTTGCTAATCAACAAAGGTACATTCAACAGAATGCTCTCCAGTTTCAGAGCAAGTATACATTTCCATGTACCATATTCTCCGCTCTGAACAACAACCTGGTATGTGGCATTGAGTAGGTGGCATTTTCCTTAACCTTGTGTACTGTGTCAGTTACCTGCAGAGTGGTCTTCAGTTTCCGAGCTGGAGTACATTTCAGTGTATCATTTCTGATATCTCCATGTGTAAATATGCCTCTGTAAGGTGCAACAATAACCTGGTATGTCCCAGTGAGCATTGTTCTCTGTATATGGTTGGTATGTGATACTTCCTTACCCTTGCATACTGTATCAGTTAGCTGCAGAGTGCTGTTTTCATTTTAGAGCAGGAGTACATATCTTCATGTGTATATACAGCAGCCTTTCTCAACTAGGGTGCCTACTGACTTCCTCAGGGGTCCTTGAAATGTTGAGATGGTAGGACTCTGATGTGAAGGGGAAACTCTGATGCAAAATGGTGGGTGGAACCCTAATATGAAGGGAGGCTTCTGATGTGAATGGGGGGCTCTTGATTTTAAAGGAGCTCTGATGGGTGCTCCTGATATGAAGGGGGGCTTGTGATGCGAAGGGAGGGAATTCTGGTTTAAAAGGAGGGGGGCTTTTGATGTAAAGGAGGACCCTAGTGTGAAAGGGAGGAACCCCACTTTTTGTGTCGTATCCCCCCTTAAAAACCACTAACTTTAGACTGGGGTGCTTGAGATTTTGCATACATGTAAAGGGTGCTATGACTGAAAAAAAGGTTAAGAAATGCTTAGATATAGGATGCCTCTCGAGCACTTACTACCTCCTGGTGTGTTATGTTACACACTGCATGTGGCGCTTTCCTTTCCCCAGTATACTGTGTTAGCCTCAGAGTGTTCTCCCTGTGGTTTGCATGTTCTCTCTGTGCTTGCATGGGTTTCCTCCCACACTCCAAAATCATGCTGGTAGGTTAATTGGCTCCTGTGTAAATTGGGCCTTGTATGTATGCATGTGAGATAGGGACCTTAGATTGTAAGCTCCTTAGGGCCGGGACTCATGTGAAAGTACAACCATGTAAATCACTGTAAATTGTCGGCGCTACATAAATACCTGTAATAAATAAAATACTCGAGCAGGGTGGTTGTCTTTGCTTACAGTTCAACCCGTGACCAATCCTTATTTTGTAAACTACTAACCGCAATAAACCATGTAATAGGGATGAACAAAGTCAGATATGATAACACGAAGTCCAGCCTGGGTGACAACCATGGCCCCCTCCTTAGATACAGAAAGTAAGTGTAGCCACAAAGGGACAGTAAATGTATTATTTGCAGGATTACTAGGTGAAAATAAAGGAAAAACATTTGAAAAAATGACAATACATTTTTGGGTAAGGACACACTTAGACTCCCCTCTTTTACCTTTAGCCCATTGCACTGATTATGGGATTTTCTCTGCGGTATTCCTCTCTGAGACTGGTCGTTGGTTTTTGTATTTAACCGTGTCCAAGGAACAATCATTTCATACTCATAGTTTTCCACAGCTATGTAATCTGATTATTTCTTCAATCCAATTAACTAAATCCTATTTTATTCTATTTGTGGAGTGATAGCTGAAAACTCCTGCTTAAGATGACATTTAGTGTTGACAATAGTGCCAGCCATTAAATGTAAATTGTAGGCAGACCTACACAAGTTGCATTGAAGTCTGTAACAATGACTGAGCATATTATACTGCTTTGTCCCACAAACTGTAGTGTGATTGTTAATTTAATTCCACATTCAGTACAATTTTAATTCCACATTCAGTACAAGTTTTCTTTTATGAACATTAGTGTGATCTCTTATTTGAGCTGCATAGGGGAAGAAAACAATTATGCAGAATGTTTTGTGTATATTATTTTATTAAACATAAATATTTGAAAAATGCTAATATTTAGGAACAAACTATAATTGTTTATAATTAAAAACACAAACACTTGCCCAAAGTATTGGGACACCCCTCCATATCATTGGATTCAGATGTTCCAATCACCTCCATGGCCACATGTGTATAAAATCAAGCATCTAGGCATGGAGACTGCTTCTACAAACATTTGTGAAAGAATGTGTCACTCTCAGGAGCTCAGTGAATTCAAGCGTGGTACCGTGATAGGTTGCCACCTGTGCAATAAGTCCATGTGTGAAATTTCCTTGCTACTAAATATTCCACGGTCAACTGTTAGTGGTATTATAACAAAGTGGAAGCAACTGGGAACAACATCAACTCAACCACAAAGTGGTAGGCCACGTAAAATGACAGAGCGGGGTCAGCGCATGCTGAAGTGCACAGAAGTCGCCAACTGTCTGCAGAGTCAATGGCTAAACTTCGTTTGGCCTTCAGATTGGCACAACAACAGTGTGCAGAGAGCTTTATGGAATGGGTTTCCATGGCCGAGCAGCTGCATCCAAGCCTTACATCACCAAGTGCAATGCAAAGCGTCGGATGCAGTGGGGTAAAGCATGCCGCCACTGGACTCTAGAGAAGTGGAGATGTGTTCTCTGGAGTGACACATCATGCTTCTCTGTTTGGTAATCCGATGGACATGTCTGGGTTTAGCTGTTGCCAGGAGAACGGTACTTGCCTGACTGCATTGTGCCAAGTGTAAAGTTTGGCCGAGGGGGGATTATGGTGTGGGGTTGTTTTTCAGGGGTTGGGCTTGACCCCTTCGTTCCAGTGAAGGGAACTCTTAAAGCATCTGCATACCAAGACATTTTGGACAACTTCCTGCTCCCAACTTTGTGGGAACAGTTTGGGGATGGCCCCTTCCTGTTCCAACATGACTGTGCACCAGTGCACAAAGCAAGGTCCATAAAGACATGGATGAGTGAGTTTGGGGTGGAGGAACTTGACTGGCTTACACAGAGTCCTGACCTCAACCCGATAGAACACCTTTGGTATGAATTAGAGCGGAGACTGCAAGCCAGGCCTTCTCATCCTACATCAGTACCTGACCTCACAAATGCGCTTCTGGAAGAACGGTCAAACATTCCCATAGGCACACTCCTAAACCTTGTGGACAACCTTCCTAGAAGAGTTGAAGCTGTTATAGCGGCAAAGGGTGGGCCAACTCAATATTGAACCCTACAGACTAAGATTTGGATGCCATTAAAGTTCATGTGTGTAAAGGCAGGCGTCCCAATACTTTTGGCAATATAATGTGTATATATTATTAAAACACTACTTGGTCCACTCACCCAAGGTAATTTTAGGACTTCCTGTCACTTTATCAATGCAGCAGCATTACCAACTTTTTGTACCAGGCACCACAGCTCCAGACCCACAGGGTTACTCACTAAAGGGTGAAGAGTTTGGAGAAGGCAGGAGAAGTGAACAATCTAGGACAGGACATAACATTAGTAGACATGTATTGCAAATGAAGTATAGAGGTGCTGGAAGTTTCACACCCCGGGTTGTAGTATAGAAGAAAAAGGATGTTTCCACAGTGGGGTGTGCAAATACCCAAAGGAGAAAGGGGGCTTTTTAGAAACAATTCCAGACCTCAGAGGTAAAATCTTAGAAAAACATTTATTTGAAATACCATTTTAAACATTATTTTAAAATAGAGAGAAAAAAATCATAGATAAAAAACATATGCGGGTGCATTCACCATCTTATGACAGTACCGTACAGTTCTGAAATGTGCAGTTGCTTTTTTCAAAGTTGTATGAGTGCTCCTGTATGTCCCAACATGTTTCACCCAAACAGGGCTTCTTCTGGGAAGAAAATAGAGGAAAATATATAACCTAGAGTAGAAATAGGAGGAACCCACATGTAATTATGGAATGGGTTTCCATGGCCGAGCAGCTGCATCCAAGCCTTACATCACCAAGTGCAATGCAAAGCGTCGGATGCAGTGGGGTAAAGCATGCCGCCACTGGACTCTAGAGAAGTGGAGATGTGTTCTCTGGAGTGACACATCATGCTTCTCTGTTTGGTAATCCGATGGACATGTCTGGGTTTAGCTGTTGCCAGGAGAACGGTACTTGCCTGACTGCATTGTGCCAAGTGTAAAGTTTGGCCGAGGGGGGATTATGGTGTGGGGTTGTTTTTCAGGGGTTGGGCTTGACCCCTTCGTTCCAGTGAAGGGAACTCTTAAAGCATCTGCATACCAAGACATTTTGGACAACTTCCTGCTCCCAACTTTGTGGGAACAGTTTGGGGATGGCCCCTTCCTGTTCCAACATGACTGTGCACCAGTGCACAAAGCAAGGTCCATAAAGACATGGATGAGTGAGTTTGGGGTGGAGGAACTTGACTGGCTTACACAGAGTCCTGACCTCAACCCGATAGAACACCTTTGGTATGAATTAGAGCGGAGACTGCAAGCCAGGCCTTCTCATCCTACATCAGTACCTGACCTCACAAATGCGCTTCTGGAAGAACGGTCAAACATTCCCATAGGCACACTCCTAAACCTTGTGGACAACCTTCCTAGAAGAGTTGAAGCTGTTATAGCGGCAAAGGGTGGGCCAACTCAATATTGAACCCTACAGACTAAGATTTGGATGCCATTAAAGTTCATGTGTGTAAAGGCAGGCGTCCCAATACTTTTGGCAATATAATGTGTATATATTATTAAAACACTACTTGGTCCACTCACCCAAGGTAATTTTAGGACTTCCTGTCACTTTATCAATGCAGCAGCATTACCAACTTTTTGTACCAGGCACCACAGCTCCAGACCCACAGGGTTACTCACTAAAGGGTGAAGAGTTTGGAGAAGGCAGGAGAAGTGAACAATCTAGGACAGGACATAACATTAGTAGACATGTATTGCAAATGAAGTATAGAGGTGCTGGAAGTTTCACACCCCGGGTTGTAGTATAGAAGAAAAAGGATGTTTCCACAGTGGGGTGTGCAAATACCCAAAGGAGAAAGGGGGCTTTTTAGAAACAATTCCAGACCTCAGAGGTAAAATCTTAGAAAAACATTTATTTGAAATACCATTTTAAACATTATTTTAAAATAGAGAGAAAAAAATCATAGATAAAAAACATATGCGGGTGCATTCACCATCTTATGACAGTACCGTACAGTTCTGAAATGTGCAGTTGCTTTTTTCAAAGTTGTATGAGTGCTCCTGTATGTCCCAACATGTTTCACCCAAACAGGGCTTCTTCTGGGAAGAAAATAGAGGAAAATATATAACCTAGAGTAGAAATAGGAGGAACCCACATGTAATAAGATTAGAGGGCTGCACTTAATCTTGTAGCGGAATCATCATTTACATTCATCAATCTCAGTCACAATAAATATTGAAAAGTATATAATAATGTTAAACGCTTACGTATATATATCTTCACGATTAATTGATCAAAGGCACGGGAGTATGATGAGAGGAAAGCAGCTGTTTCAGATTCAGACAAAAGTTGATTCTATCGGGCATGGGCTGCCACATACAAACAGGCAGAGGGGTCGCGTTGGAGAAGCACACTGTGGCCGTCTGGCGAGAAGCAACAGCAGCAGACGTTGTTAGATTAGAGGCCGTAGTATTCTGCTAGAAATACATATGTATAGTAATCATCAACTCCATGGGGGATAAAGGACAGGGAAAAGGAACAAGAGTGACGAAGATCTGGTATATAAGAAAAATTGTGTAAATCAAAATTAATAATAAGAATTCTATGTGTGGAGAGTATGTGTTAATTTAAGTGTATGGTGATAGAAAAGGATAAGGACAAATGTGAAAATAGAAATAATGGGGTGGCTCCTCATTGAATAGTCAGGCTCAAAGAGAATAGTAGGTAGTGATGATTGGTTAGGACACAAAAAATTGTGGAGATGTGAAGTGATCACTGAGATAAGGTGTATAGTGAAGAAAAGATGGGGGGAAAATAAATAAATAATAATAGAAGTAAAGTAAATCATCGTTGATTAATTAAACTCAAGAAGGGTAATGAATAGTGATAATTAATTAGGACACAAAAGGTCATAAAGGTGTAGGTGATCGCTAAAATAAAACAACAGGTGAGGCACAAGTGAGTGAACCATAAAAAAAATAAAAAGAATATACCGTAAAAACAAACGTGAAGGAAAATATCAAATCATCAAAAAGTGAACAAGGAGGGAAATCAGAGTCCCAAGGCTAAATACTATAAATATTAAATAGCTTAGTGAGAAAACTCAAGTGTGAATATAAATAAGGGACTAAGTGAATCAAGTAAGATTACTTAAGAGGGGATTGAATACTGTAGACCGTGAGAATTGAGAGCAGTCACAGATTCAGAGTTCAAAGTAGTGTAGTAGAACATAGATTTACAATGTAACAACTCATATGAAGACAAAACAAAATACCTCTTGTTTTTCTCCCAGACGTCACATACAGCTGGCCGCAATCGCAGTCATTTTATGTGCTGTGCTCCGAACGTCATGTGATGTCCCGCCCCTAAATGGGGCGGAGCCACGGCACATAGACGTGAGACGCAAAGAAAAGGAGAGCTGCAGAGCGTTGTAATTGCTATCAAGTAATGCGGCCTCGATCTCAGGAGAACGAAAAAGGAGCGAAATCCCAGAGGGAATCTCCACAAGTTAATGTCCAATCAGAAACAATCATGATGGCTATGACAATAAATACACTTTCTTCGGGAGATTGATGGGCCATATGTGTATATATGCCCAGGTTCCAATTACTGAATGGCAGATCATTTAACGCGTCTCCACGACCCCCCCCATGTAAGGAATGCATTGTAGCAGTGCAGACCCCGACAGGAATCACAGCGAGGAATGATAAGAAAAAAAAATAATTAAAAATTAAGTCTATAAGTAATGGGTATTGATTGGGGGTTTAGTCGTCAGGATAAAAGTATTTTAGTATATAGAGAACATTTTACTATATATTATATATAAGGGACATTTTAATATATAGAGAAGTGCAGCTCCATAATCGAAGAACACAGGGTATATATATAATATATATGTTAAGGGCTAAAAAGGAGGAGGGGGGGCCCAAAGCCCACAAAAGAGAGAATTTATAATATCGGAGCATATATACAAGTTGACAAGCATCTTAGACAAGTAAAAGATTATTTTATAGATTTTTTAACAATGTATTACACATTATATTGACTTCTATCTAAATTTAGACATATTGTATACACAAATACATAGAGCCAAGATAACACTATATGCAAAAGTTTTATACATAGATATACATAAATAATATTCTTTAATAGGTTCTTGGAAGGGTTTTTTTGATAAATGAGGTATGTTTGACATTCATATATTATCTTTGTATGTGTATATGCATTGGGAAAGATCATTTCTCAAACGTATAAACATCCATGTGGATGTCACTAAAGGAAAGATCTATAGGACAACATAGGTGAACTGGAAAGTCAGCTGAATTGGAGAATTTTTCCAAATCCGCTATTTTGGCCTAGATTGTTTACTTTTTCCTTCCTGCCTTCTCCAAACTCTTCACCCTTTAGTGAATAAGCCTGCAAGTCTCCCAGTTGTACTTGTTTTATCAGTCTCTTTCTAAAGCTGGCCATACGCCTATAGATTTTTGATCTGAAATTTTCATTGCTGCTAAGAACCCTCGTTTGATTCTATCTCAAATAGCCCGTCGAAACCAGACCAATTTCGATAAGCGTTCATTAGGAATGTCAACTCACCGAATTTTGACGATCGACGAAGTGGATATTCATTTGTGCATGTGCAGTGTTCTTGCTGTTATTTTTTTTCGTATGAAAATGCCACTAATTCATCAATTTTTCATTCAATTAGAAAAACTTTCCCATCAACTGTTTGATTATCGTTCGAAAGACCATTTGTGGAAGGTTTATGGGCACCTTTAGGGTCTCCCCCCTGCTCACACACAATTTATCTCTGTATCAACAGCCTCTAACTGATGCTTAGATCTAA
The DNA here is from genome assembly GCF_000935625.1 of Nanorana parkeri. Taxonomy (NCBI): domain Eukaryota; kingdom Metazoa; phylum Chordata; class Amphibia; order Anura; family Dicroglossidae; genus Nanorana; species Nanorana parkeri. Next base: position 81,313 of record NW_017307960.1, on the reverse strand, counting down.
CCATGGGCTGATTCAGCCTCCTCTCCATTTTTGGCAAGACAGGCCTAGACAGGTACTTCCAGCATGTCCTCCTCAAATGCTATCTTAGCAGCAATGATTTTTCACAGAAGCCCTGACCTGAATGCAACCTACTGCATTTTATGACAAACCCCACCTGTCCTTAATTTTGATACCTCCATTGGGTTACCTGTTCTGAGCTCTCAGGCATCCTTCTTTTTTTTTTTTTGCCAAACCTGCCTTTCTCAAGGTCACTGACTACTTCTACACTGTAGACAGCCTGTCCTATTGTTCCAATATATAATATTTACAATTACACATTTAATATTCAACAAATATTGACAAAGCACTATCAGCCAAATGACTGCACAGCAGAAAAAACTTGCTTTGTATCTCTGGCTGATTTGTAACTTTCAGTCTGTACACGGCATTGTACTTTCTAAAAGAAAATACACCCACCATCATCTTATGGATCTCCTGGCCATGCTGGATCACTTTTCACAGGCCGTTAGAGCAGCCGGTGCCTGACGTACAGGAGATGATACTGCCATGTTTTTTTGCTCTAAGGGTTTTTCATTGAACTACATGCTGTACAATTTTTGCCACGCAGCAAAGCATCACATTTGTATGTAGCACTGTCAAGTTGCAATGCTATAATTGCAGCAGGCGATTGAGGAGCAGTATAACCTCAGATTAACAGCATGATCTTACACCCCTCTGCCACCAGTCTAAATAATGCCAAACTCCTTTCCCGAATTACCACAATTGGCAGCAACTACTGTCTCCCCTCCATTCCTCTTGCTATGACCAGTTTCTGCTCTGTCAGCATTATCACACTTTTTTCTGACTAGTTTAACTGCCCCATGGTCTATAATCAGTTCCCAATCTGCCTCTGTCCAAATCACACATGTCTAGACAAAATATTGTTTGGCTGTGGCACTGCATACTAGTGTGTAATGAATCACTCGGAGGCCCAAAAACCATTCAGCCTCAATTAACCTGCTAATGGATGCACATTTGCAGGGCTGTAAAACGTATCAAAAAGTTATCTGTCTTTTAATTGCTGTTACACTTCTATTTATTGCTTTCGTTAATATGATTTACGCGTTGCTCTAAGCAGCACTTTCAAACTAAGAACAAACACTGCAATTAAATATGCAGGATTGAATCCAATTATTTATTTACAGTACATATTGGCCTTTGTGCAAACAGTTGGGGGAGACGGCATGGGTTTGATTCCAGCTGATAAACGTTGAAGTCTTGAGAGAGTATGAAGTGTTCCTGTTTCTTCGCCAGACTGAAGTAATGAACTATACTGTGAGATTCTAACTCTTATATAAAAAAAAAAAAAAAAGAACTGAACTCTGGAAGCTGTTTCCAAAAAAATGCAGGCAGAGAGCAAAGGACTAGTCACCAGTATTGCCTGGGGTCTTTCTGCAGCTGATCTTTCTACATTATTGAGTTACTAACATCAGAAATTAAATCTTAAAAATGCATTCAAGTACCTTAACTATTATTAAAAAATGGTATCTTATTTGTGTATCACTCAGCTGTAGATCCTCAAATCATCTCTGGATTGGTGCTGACACTGTCCTTCCTTCTGGAGAGTAGATAATTTTGGTCCCCATGGTCCCTGTGTGTCTTGTAAAGTAGCCACCGCTCCAAGCTCCCTCCCGGGATGGACTACAATCTCATGTTTAGTTTAGTAATTTGTATTGAGATTGTAGTCCATCACAGGAGAGAGCTTGGAGCGGTGGCTACTTTACAACACACACAGGGAGCATAGGGAACAAACGTATCTACTCTCCAGAAGGAAGGACAGAGTCGGCATGAATCCAGAGATGATATGGGGATCTACAGCTGAGTGATACACAAATATGATACATATTTCGTAATAGTTATAGTACTTGAATGTAATTTTAAGATTTAACTCGAGTTTCAAAAAAGTACATCTACATCAGCGGCATTCAATAGAAGCTATCCGTGTGAAGTGGCCATTTTTTATAATATTTATATTTCCTGGACATTTAAATTGTTATTATACCCAATGCAATTAATTCAATGAATCCCCTTACACCAACAATTTAAAGTCACCCTGAAAAAAGGAAGAACAAATGCAGAAAACATTGTTATACAAAATAATTTACAGATTAAATAAATTATTTATTATTAAAATAACAGACGTTCCCCTTTAAATATGCAATCCAATATTCATTTTAACATCTGTTCCTCTATGTCAATGGAGAGCAAAGCGATAACACTTCAGATATTATCAATGGACAGTAATAGCTGGTGCAGCTGCAAATATAAAGCCACCATCCCTTCAGTTGTTTTGAAAGATAATGTTCTAACATCTGTTAAATAGATCTTTTTTTCCTTTTTTTTTTGCTTTAACAATTATCTGAATGTACTGAAGCTTGCCAGCATTAAAATATCAGTTTTCCTGGTGAGGGCCTTCTGTGGGTTCTGCATCAAACACTATATTTTATTACAAGGCTGCTGTACTAATCTCTGACACATCAAACTATAGCAGGGAACACTGCATGCAGGTGGAGAGAAGCTGGAACAAATGCTGCATCCTTATCTGATATAATGGGATTTCAGAGGTATTGATGTCAGCAGCTGCCGCTCCATTAGCAGGAAAAACACGATGAAATATTTAATTAAAATGATCTTCGAAGCTGACAGTCTAGTATACTATTTAAAAATCAAGATAATTGAGAGTATTTGGAGAATTGTATCCATGCTGATGAGACTGGGGTGGCTCACTTCGATTAAATCTGAACTCCAGTATATCTCACGTCACTCACCCTTCTGCTTCTCTTGATTTCTGGGGCTATCTCTCCTAAACCGGGCCCTCTATTTTCTAATATTTACCCTCCAAACGCCAGCACTGCCTTTCCTCTGGCAGTAGCCGCAATCCATGCACCCTGATTTCTATTCCCCTGCTTCCTAGAGCATGTCCTCCCTTCTCGTATGCACTCTGCAATGCCCGCTCTGTCTGTACGTCTTCCCTAGGCACCTTGGCTCCCCTCACTACATGCAGACTTAGACCACGTCCACTACAACCGTGGCAAACTAAAGAAACCAGACATCTTAAAAGACAAAGCCTTGCTCTTGAGCGACTGTTGTGGATAACTAGGTCTCTGCAAGACTTCACCCTGTATAAAGCTGCCCTCCTAAAATGTAATTCCTCCCTCTGTGCTGCCAAACAGACTTATTTTGTCACTCTCATTAACACACTCTCATCCAGGCCTCGTCAACGATTTTCTACTTTTAACTCCCCCACCGCCTCCACCCACTAACTCACTCACTACCCAGGACATTGCCATTCATTTCAAAAACAAAATAGATACAATTCAGGATCAGATCTCCACTGTCCAGTCACCTTCCACTATTAATATACCTGACCAATCATCACACTTGTACTTTCCTCTTTTGACCATGTCACCACAGAGGAGGTTACAAAGCTTTTCTCTGACACCCACCTCACCACTTGCCCCCTGGACCCCACTCCCTCACCGCTACTGCGGTCACCCACTTGCTCTATCTTGCTCACATTTTTAATTTTCCCTCTCTACTGGCATCTTCCCCTCCCCCCTAAAACATGCACTGGTCACCCCAACACCCAAAAAACTCCCACTGGACCTTACCAACCTTAACATTCTCAGACCAATCTCCATACTCCCATTCACCTCTAAACTCCTAGAATGCCTTATCTACTACTGCATCAGCCGCCACCTCACTGATAACAACTTTCTCGACCCATTTACAGTCTGGCTTTCGCCCCCCTACACTCCACTGACTCCGCCCTCCTAAAACTGACTAATGACTTACTAACTTCTAAAAACAATGGCCACTACCCCTTACTCTTGCTATTAGACCTTTCTGCTTTTTTTGACACTGTTGACCACCTGCTGCTCCTCAAAAAACTCAACTCGGCCTAAAATACTCTGCTCTCTCAAGGTTCTCCTCCTACCTATCTAAGCGCTCCTTTAGTGTCACCTACAGATCCAACTCCTTCCCTCCTCTTCCTCTTTCTGTAGGGGTCCCCCAAGGCTCTGTCCTTGGACCCCTTATCTTCTCTATCTACACCTCCTCCCTTGGCCAGTTGATAACCTTAAATGGCTTCCAATATCATCTCTATGCCGATGACACTCAAATATATCTCTCTACTCCACAGTTCACCCCCTCAGTGTCCTTGCGTGTCACTAATCTACTAACTGACATATCAGTCTGGATGTCACAACACTTCTTTAGACTCAATTGGTCAAAAACTGAGATCATGATATTACCTCCCGCCCGTGAACCTTTTTCTTTGAGATTGATAACACTGCTTGCTATCCATCACTCTCCCAAGTGCTAGGTGTCATCTTTGACTCGGACCTCACCTTTCGGTGCCACATCCAATCACTATCCAAATCCTGCCGCCTTCACCTTTGTAACATCTCCAAAATAAACACCTTCCTCCTCAATGAAACCACAAAGCTACTTATCCACTCACTTGTTATCTCTCGTCTTGACTATTGCAACTCCCTCCTCACTGGCCTACCTCTACACAGGCTATCCCCCCTCTGTCAATCCCTCCATTGGCTTCCAATCGCCCAAAGGATAAAATTCAAAATATTAACAACAACTTATAAAGCCATTTACAACTCTGCCCCTGGCTATAGCTCAAACCGTGTCTTAAAGTATTACCCTAACCGCCCCTTCCGCTCTTCTCTAGAGTCTCTCCCATCCTCTTCAACGCATTTCCCCAACCTGTCCTTCTATTCCCTACTCTAACTGCCTTTAAGCGATCCCTAAAGACTCATCTCTTCAGGGAAGCCTATCCCACCCCAACCTGACCACTAAACCATCACGTTCTCAAACAATTCATCCCCACACGGCTACCTCCTCATGTATCACTTGCCCCTCCCTCACGGGCAGGGCCCTTCTTACCATCTTGACTTGAATTACATAATTACATAATTAGTCAGGTTGAAAAAAGACACAAGTGCATCGAGTTTAACCTATAGAGTGAGAGGAGAAAAAAAAGAAAAACCTTAAAAAGAACGCTATGCCCACAGTTACCCATTGTTGGTCCACGGGAAGGCAAAAAGAAACCCTATTAAGCATAGTTCAATTTGCTCCAACAGGTGAAAAAAAAATCCTTCCTGGTCCCATAAGGCAATCGTATATCCTTGGATCAACAATCTCTGGTGCTTAAAGGAGAACTATGAGGTGAGTGATTTCCACTCATAGTTCGAGCCGTCCTGTAACACAGAAACTTTCACAGGTCAGCTCTGTTGATCGGGAAGTGAGTGAACACATACCGTCGCTCGCTCACTTCTCGATCTATCCATGCAGAGAGCGGTGACTATGAGTCACCGCTCCCCTCAGTGATTGCCCCTCTCCGATCCTCCAGCACTGAGTGGTGGAACGGATGGGGGAGGGGGCGGGCACAGGTGGCTCTACCTCTAGATAGGCAGAAGCAGCTGTCACTCACGCAGCTGGGTGGATCCAGACAGCAATAGCCCACTATATACTGAGCTTTGGTGCACGGGAGGAAGTTAGTGTATGTCCTCCCGTGACCCTAAAGAGTACTATTGGAAAACCACTTACCCCATAGTTCTCTTTTAATATACCTACAGGTGAAACTCGAATAATTAGAATATCGTGCAAAAGTTCATTTATTTCACTAATGCAACTTAAAAGGTGAAACTAATATATGAGATAGACTCATTATATGCAAAGCAAGATAATTCAAGCCGTGATTTGTCATCATTGTGATGATTATGGCTTACAGCTCATGAAAACCCCAAATCCACAATCTCAGAAAATTAGAATATTGTGAAAAGGTGCAATATTCTAGGCTCAAAGTGTCCCACTCTAATCAGCAAATTAAGCCATAACACCTGTAAAGGGTTCCTGAGCCTTTAAATGGTCTCTCAGTCTGGTTCAGTAGGAATCACAATCATTGACACCCTCCATAAGGAGGGAAAGCCTCAAAAGGTAATTGCAAAAGAAGTTGGATGTTCCCAAAGTGCTGTATTAATAGAAAGTTATGTTGAAGGGAAAACTAAGGAGAACTATGTGGAAAAACACTGACCCCATAGTTCTCCTTTAACTGAGCTTGTTGTCCGTATGCTGTCCGTATGCAGAGGTTAAACCTCTTTTCATCCAGACGCAAAGAGCACCCCTTGCCCTTTGCATTGACCTTAAAGTGAATAATTTGGCACCAAGCTCACTATATGGACCATTTATGTATTTATACATGGTGATCATGTCTCCCTTAATCACCTCTTCTCCGGAGAGAACACAATTTAGTTGCCCTTCTCTGCACTTTTTCCAGTTCTACAAAATCCTTTTTGTAAACCGGTGCCCAAAACGGAACTGCATATTCCAGATGAGGTCTCACTAATGCTTTGTACAGGGCCAGGATTATGTCTCTCTCTCTCTATTTTGCTTGCTTTAGAAACTGCGGCTTGACATTGCATGCTATTATTGAGTCTATGGTCTACTAGGTACACCCAGATCTTTCTCCAACATTGACTCCCCCAAACATACTCCCCCTAGAGTGTATGACAAATGCATGTTTTTAGTCCCCAAGTGCATAACTTTACATTTATCAACATTAAACCTCATTTGCAAAATAGATGCCAAATCACACAGTGCATTCAGATCTGCTTGTAAGTTGGAGACATGCTGTAATTATTCCACTACATAACTTGGTGTCATCTGCAAACACAGAAATAGTACTTTTAATTCCCAATTCTATGTCATTTATAAAAATATTAAACAGTAAGGGGCCCAACACTGAACCTTGGGGAACACCACTAACAACCTCAGACCATTCAGAGTATGAATCAATGATCCCCACTCCCTGAATCAGCCACATTTGGAGAAATGTGTCAAATGCTTTTGCAAAGTCCAAGTATACTATATCCACAGGCATTCCTCTGTCCAATTTATTACTCACTTCCTCATAAAAAGAAAGTAGGTTTGTTTGACACATTCTGTCTTTTGTGAATCCGTGCTGGCTATCGCTTATAATATTATTTTCACGCAAAAACAGTTGCATGTGATCCTTGATCAAACTTTCAATTATCTTTCCAACTATTGAAGTTAAACTTACAGGTCTGTAATTACTTGGTAAAGACTTTGTTTCCTTTTTAAATATAGGCACCACATTGGTCTTGTGCCAATCCATCGGTACCAAGCCAGTCATTACAGAGTCTCTAAAAATTAGATACAATGGCTTTGAAATTATGCAGCTCAATTCTTTCAAGACATGTGGGTGTCCAGCTGTTGTGGAACTACAAGTCCCATGAGGCATTGCAAGACTCTGACAGTGTCAGGCATGGCTCCCAGAGGAAGAAGCATGATGACATTTGTAGTTTCAGCACAGCTGGAGTTTCAAGGTTGCATACCCCTGCTATAAACTATAGATATCATATATGTGTTTAGTCTTCTCTGACATGGCAGGTAAGTAGTGGTGAATGAGCAGCAAAATGGAAAGTGTAAAAGTGCATACATCTTTTAAAGCTGCGGGTACATATGGGCTCTTTGCCCTAATTTTATATGAATTGAAGAACATAAATAGTCAATATTTGTCTCAACGATGTCATGTTGTCTTTATAGCAGTGCAGCTGTTTGCTTCCACCCAATAGGCAGAAATGGATTCCGTAATAAAAGTCCAGCTTGGTATACCTAATATTTTGGTTGATTCACAATTCACTTTCCAGGAATACTGCATTGAGATCTTCCCACTAGAATTTCTAACATCTTTTAGCCACTGCCAGCAGTCTCACTTCCCCTACTGCATTCTCTGTAATATAATATTACTTAAGTGACCAACAGATAGCAACCCCTCCCTACAATATTGAGCTTAGCTGCATCGTTCTCTCTGCCTGGGTCCTGGGAGATACAGGAAGCTGGTGAGTGATTCAACCCATCGTACTCAAAACAGAAATATCAGTTCTGGGTGAATTGAGTTTTAATGCAAATTCAACCGTGAAATGTGCAGTTATCTACAAAAATGCAGATTGGTATTCTGACTGCTTTCATTTGTAGAAAAGAAGACTTTGCTTCCTGAAGCTTACTTCAATTTACTCATGCATTTACATGAAGAAACGATGGCTTGTGTGCCTATACCTGCAAAAGACTTCACAACAATAATATTAAATGTTCACCTCGCAAAATAGCCCATATACTGGCTCCGCATGTGTTCTGTACAATAATGGCATTTGAGAATTTTCACAGAACACAGCACAGACTCTGAAGTGATTCAGGTGTGCCTACCTCAGTTACCTTTCGGAGAAGAGAAGTATATAAATAAAGACATACATGTTATGCTGAATGCTATTTTACACTGCCTGGCCAAAAAATGTCACCACCTGGATTTAGCTAAGCAATTAGGTAAGAGCCTTCAAGTGGATAATTACTGCAGTGATAAATATGTTTCATCTGGCACCAAATTAGCTCAGCTGCCTTCCTGAATATACTGAATGACCAGGTTTTTCCATCAATTGATTGTTTCTTCCCTGATGGCACATTGGGCATATTCCAACATGACAATGCCAGGATTCATCGGGCTCAAGTTGTGAAAGAGTGGTTCAGGGAGCATGACATCATTTTCACAGATGTATTGGCCACCACAGAGTCCAGAACCTAACCCCATTGAGAATCTTTGGGATGTTCTGGAGAAGACTTCACGCAGTGGTCCGACTCTCCCATCATCACTACAAGATCTTGGTGTGACGTTGCATAAGCTTATTGAAATGATGCCATGGCGAATGTGTAATCAAAGTTAAAGGCGGTCCAATTAAATGTTAGAGTCATGAGGAAGAGGCCCTTGTCCCCATCGGCATTGTGAAACCACTGCTAATATGCAAATATGCACAGCATACTTGTACATTAGGGCACACTTACCTTACAAGTGTGCCCTTCTGCAGCACTGTTGAATTGATCTTCGTTCCCCCTACTCTGTCCCCCACTGCCAACAATTCCGAGTTCCCTGGCATCTTTTTTTGGCTATTGGGTGGCCACTGATGATGTAACTCCTGTGCATCTGGCATGTGCCATACCGTGTGCACAGAAACTAAAAAATTACTTGGGGAAAGAGGAAGATTTTTTGGGCAGAAGAGACTTGGCATGTTTCTTCTGCAATAAATATCTGCCTTCTAGCAATTTCTTTTTTCTACTTTTAGTTCCGCTTTAAAGTGACCCTGTCACTTCAGGGTCCAAACTGAACTAAGTTCCAAAAAAGATTCTGTATACTTACCTGTCTGACAGCACTTGTCTTCAAACACAGATGCTTTGCTGATCCGCTGCAAGTATTCAAAAATGCTGGGTATGGGAGTACCTGCTACTCCTGCCATGCACTATGGTAACTGGTATGTCAAAAGTGCAGGCTTGATTTAGTTTGGACCATGTAATCAATGTAATTTAGTTTGGACCATGTAAAAGGGTCATTTTAAAGAAAAATAATGGTTCCATTGCTGTAATGGACATATTAGCTCTACTTCGAATAAAGCTAATTTAGGATAAACACAATACTTACTCAGCTGCAGTGCTAATGTGAAAATAATTGGAATTCTGAAGCATTAATGATTATTGTGTTTTCTTAATTTGTGGCTGTATCGCTCTCTTGGAACAGATTTACACAGCCAACAAATGTAAAACATGACAAGCAGCTGACTAGCTTTGGATGAATCAGACTGTTTTATTTCTGTTGATTGTTTGACTTAAGTAAGCATACGATTTTTGAGAGGGGTCAATCTTAGGTTATATGGCTCCTTATGAAAAGGTTTATGTTGCCTCTTATCGCTTGTAATCATTGCTACTGATGCCATCATCTTCTTAAAAAAAGAACTATCACCACAACTTCAAAAGCATTGTGGAATCACGTTATAATCTTTGTGCAATAAAAATATATTTTTATGCCTGTTTGTTCTGGCTGTCAGTTCCACCTCAGGCTGAAGCCCAAATTATGGGAGTGCTTCTGGCAGTGAGTGTAAGAGATATTTGCTAATAGCTTTTGCCAAAATCAGACCTTGTATTATTTAGACCCTTACCAAATACCAGGGCTGTTTAACAGGCAGGGACTTTCTTTTGCAGCCTGCCAGTTTGTTCCCCTGTCTATCTATAATCTATTAGAAAGAAGATGCCAGCCAACCCCTGCTATGACCTTGAGCTCCTGACCTTGCTGGGCAAAGCTGTGGGTGCTGCTGCAGCCTGGGCTGTCTTTTGAGGACCTCAGTGCTGACTCAACTATTCTTTTACCCACAGCCCCCCCCTCCCCCTTTCTCCTACTGTGTTATATAACTTTGCTGATCTTCAGTGTGCACCTGCTGCCAGAGACAAGTGCTGTCACTCAGACCTCATTAGATATTTGTCTGGCGGAAGGGGGGCGCTGTTGACCATGATAGCTCAGCAACCACAGCATGTATCAAAAAAGGACCAAGTGCTTCATGCACATGGTCCCCTGGGGGATTGCACAACAATTTTGAAATGATGGTGCTGCTTCTTTTTAAGGGCTTGTTCACACCAGATGCAGTTCTAATACAGTCCGTTCAGGTTGGTAGCTGCATCAAAAATGTATCGCAATGCTTCCCTATGGGATTTCTGGGGCCCTGTTCATGCCGGTGCAGTCAGAAAAAAATACTGCTTGCCACATTTCAGCTGCACCTGATCGCAATGGAACGCATCAAAATGCATGTCCACTATGGTTAACATGTTATTTCATGGCATAGAAAAAAAAAAAGGTGTTACGGAAACGGAAATGAATAGCAGCCATGCATAAGGGGGTGGTAATGACCTGGGGCAAGGACATTCATGGGAGACGCATTGCAGTCTCCTGTACTATTGTACTGACAGGTCGGGGTGAGGTATGGCTATTGCGGAATAACTATAAGTTATTGTTATCTCAAATTTCATTGTTTCGTGTAACTTGAATGACATATTTTGGAAACTTTTGAAAAAAAGTGTTGATACGAATATCTTTTGACGAAAACTGTTAACTTGTCTTTGTTCGACACAAATAAAATTATTTTGGAAAAAAAAAATGCATGTCCACTCCTCTACGACCCCACGCATCCGAAGTACAAAAAAAAGCACCAGAAGATGGGGAAGAATGGCTACAGGTGATTGCACCTATTACGATGATTGCACCTATTACGCCGCACATGTTAAATATCATCGCGAACGTCAGAGTGTGAGCAATAATTTTAAGGCCATCAATCACTTTTAACACTAAATTGATGAGCGGTAAAAGCTTTTAAAACGTTGTCTATGGCAAATTTTGGGTGTGGTAGTTTTTGAGATTTCACGACGTGCGCAATTTTACCCAACGTGACCCCGCCTTGTATTTTTTTACCAAAAAATTGGGTAATAATAAATGTTCCCTAACATTTTTTTAAAATTTCCGCTACATTTTTCGTTATATAGAAAAAAATAAAAACCCCAGTGGTGATTAAATACCACGAAAAAAAAGCTCTATCTGTCCTCGAAAAACGGTATAAAATTAATTTAAGTACAGCCAGAGGCGGCTCTAGACTTTGTGAGGCCTTAGGCAAAACTCAAATGTGAGGCCCCCACTTGCACCAATAATGTAAAAATTTTAATTGAACTGTGATAAGTGGTGGTAGAGCAAAGCAAATGTCCAGCGGAGGGGCCCAGACCGTTGCATGAATTTTACAGCCTACACAGGTAACCCGCCCCCCGTACCGTACTGGCACCCTCAGCTTTTTGCTAGATCCAGCCCTGGTCCCCTTTCACCTGGGAGGTGAGCTAATTAGGGTTCCCACCTTTTCTTAAAGCGGAACCCCAACACTCCAGTACTGTGAAACATTTTTATTTTTTTTGCAGAATATACAGGCAAGAGGAAGAGAGAGTCAGGAGAAAGCGAGAGAGAGAGAGAGCAAAGAGAGACAGAGAGAGAGAGACAGCCAGGAGAGAGAGAGACAGCCAGGAGAGAGAGAGAGAGAGACACACACAACCAGGAGAGAGAGAGGCAACCAGGAGAGAGAGGGACAGTCAGGAGAGAGAGGGACAGTCAGGAGAGAGAGGGAGAGAAACAGGAGAGAGAACGTAGGGGGAGCAGATCTCACTGGCCCCCCCAACCCTCGGTGTTCTCTGTATCAGAGGAGCTTACACTCTAATGTCCCCCCACAGTCACATACTATTATACATTTATATAGCTCTGACATATACTGCAGTGCTGTACAGAGAACACTGAGCCAGTCACATCATTCCCTGTACAGAGGAGCTTACACTCTAATGCAGAATGGGGTCTACATATCCCAGCAATACATTTATACAGCAATGGAGAACAGTATATGAATTAGACTCTGGGCATAGCAACGCACTGGACTATGGGCATAGCAACGCACTGGACTATGGGCATAGCAATGCACTGGACTCTGGGCATAGCAATGTACTGGGCATAGCAACGTACTGGGCATAGCAATGCACTGGGCTCTGGGCATAGCAACACACTGGGCATACCAATGAACTGGGCATACCAACACACTGGGCTCTGGGCATAGGAACGCACTGGGCTCTGGGCATAGCAATGCACTGGGAATAGCAGCGCACTGGACTCTGGGCATAGCAACGCGCTTGGTTCTGAGCATAGCAACGCGCTTGGCACTGAGCATAGCAACGCGCTTGGCACCGAGCATAGCAACGAGCTGGTCTCCGGGCATAGCAACAAGCGGGTCTCCGGGCATAGCAACGAGCGGGTCTCCGGGCATAGCAACGAGCTGGTCTCCGGGCATAGCAACGAGCTGGTCTCCGGGTACTCTCTGGGCATTGCGCATAGCTGGGCTCTGGGCATAGCAACGCGCTGGGCTCTGGGCATAGCAACGCGCTGGGTTCTGGGCATAGCAACGCGCTGGGCTCTGGGCATAGCAACGCACTGGGCTCTGGGCATAGCAACGGACCCAGCTGAGGCCTGCAGAACCCACCGTAGATCCTGCACAGTCCACACAGACCCTCTATGGTGGGCTCTGCGGGGTCTCAGGTGGGCTGGTTGGGGGGGCCCTTTCCTTGCAGCTCCTTACCTGCCGCAGCGGCTTCTTCTTCAATGGCCTTCACCTTCACTGGACCGGCGGTGCAGGGCGCCAGCATCCTCCACCTCCTCCCCTGTCAGTTCCATCCCTGCAAGACTCCAGGTGACCCGTCCCGTTCTTACTGCCTACCCCCATGCTCACTGTCACTGCTGCCCCGGCGGTTCCCTACCTCGTGTGCGGCTGACTGCTTGTCCCGGCTCTCTCTCGCTCCTGCTGCTGGGGCTGCACTGACACTTGTAAAGCCGGCCTGGACTGCGGACGGAGCGGAGTCCCAGCAGGGGAATATGTAGTGCAGCCTCGGTGGGGGAGCGCGGGTGTCGGGACAGACGAAGCAGTACTTTTTTTTCTCTGCCCACAGTTCCTGCCTTCCCCTGCTATAGACTAGGCGAGTTAGGCGGCTGTGAGGCCCTCATGAGCGCGAGGCCTAAAGCGACCGCCTAACTCGCCTAATTAAAGAGCCGCCTCTGAGTACAGCGTTGCATGACTGGAAAAATGTCAGTCAAGGCACCGCAGCATTGAATACTGAAAAATGGCCTGGACAGGAAGGGGGTGTAAACACCCCGGTCAGCAAATGGTTAAAATATAGCTAATGAAAATTTCCAGGGAAAGCTTTAACAATGCTAAGGGAACAGGGAGATGTTGGGTTCTGGTCTCTGCCCTCTCCTGTGGTGGCATACAATGGGTGGAAGAAGGAGTGCTGGAGTAGAGAGTAGGAAGGGGTCAGGTTCTGCTCAATTTTCCCTCCTATGGTGGCATACAATGGGTGGAAGGAGGAGGGCTGAAGGAGAAGAGAGCAGAGAGGTGTTAGGTTCTCTTCCCTTTCTTTAATAAGCCTCCACTGTATTCTTCATGTTGAATTAATAATTATGGCAAATTTTACTACATTTGTTCCACAGCAGCTGCAGAGATTCTTCTCACTGCTAATTGTTAATAGCCCTCAACCATGTAATGTGTAAAGCACCTTTATAAAAATATATGAAATGAAAGGTGAATATAGTTGTAATATACTGTACATGTATCTAAGGTCTACTAATATGTTGGTTACATTTAACTAGGGTGCTCTACAAAGGACACAGAGAAGCTCAGAATTATTTCATACAAGGAAGAATTTACTTTACCGTTTATCTTTCATTTGTTTTGATGAACACTCATCTTTTTTATTTGTTACATTGTCATTTCTTTATGCTGTTTACTGATAGCATATGCCAATATAGACGCTCTGGTTTTGCTAAGCCTCACACATATTTCAGAGCAGTCTGCTTAGAGTGCCGCACACCTCCCCTTGTAAAAAAAATCATTTAGGGTGAGGGGATCATTTTGCCCTCAGGCATATCTGTAGAGATGTTTTAAAAGAGTGCTGATTCTGGAAGGAGATGCAACATTGTAGAGGTGCATGGAGCTGTGAGGAGTAAACCATGCTGCTTCTGCTTTCATGCTATCCACCAGTTCAGGCACATGTGTTGGGCGCTTTGGTCTAACACTGGGTGATTACTGAAGTGGGTTGGTATGCCCTGGCTGTTTCCCAGGGTGAAATGAAGCAGAGAAAGATCAGATAAAAGTCCTGCCGGAGAGCAGAACCAACACTGTTAGTTAGGTACCTGCGACTTTACTTGCAAGTTAATATTAACCAATGTACAAAACTTACATATGTGTTACTAATGTTTAGTTTTTGTCTAATTTGAGTTATTAAGGAGATATATTAACATTGTGTAAGAGCAGTATGTGAACAAACAACTCACCTGTTACTGCAATGCAAGTAATTGTGGTCTTGGGAATGCATGGTCAGCAGCACTGTCTGCATCTATATTATCCTATATTTCATGTCTATAATTATTTATTACAGACTGCCTACAGCTGAATTCAAATGTTCAATGTGGGAACCTCAGTCACAGTTGCACTACATAACTAGTAAAACTTACAAGCATGAGGCTTACGCAAATTGAGATATTATTATTAGGTGAAAATTTTGTTTAAGGCCTTGTTCACACCAAGCGCGTCCAATGTATTCCAATGGTATTTTGGGCTCTAGTTCACACCGCAACGTTCAGTTCCAGAGCAGGTAAAAAACTGCAGCAAGCCCTATTTTGCCTGCTATGGAACGCATGCAAACGCATCAAAAACGCATGCACACACCCTGGAACACACTGAAAGCCCATTTAAAAAAAAAACGGCCCGGAAAGCATCAAAAATGCGGCAAAAAACGCGGCACAACCCACTGCAGATCTGGTCTGCATTTGGTGTGAACAAGCCCTAAGGGATTTTTGAGTTTAAGCAAGAAAATATCACACATACATATGAGGGGACTAAGCTGAGGTAACAATCCCCTTAGCTCCATTCACATCTCTCATGTAGGCATAAAGATGTCCATAGATGTGAGCTTTAGAATGGAAATATTACTATTTCTTTGGGCACTCTAGGACTTCTCCATATACCCTGGACATGTGCTTTTTATTCATTCCACGTTGAAATTCAGACACATTTCTGCATATTCAGACATTCAGATTCATCCGAATTTCCAAATGAAAGAAATAACAAATCCGAGCGTATCCAAATTTTTGGTAATGAAAATTCGAATGCATCTGGAGTCCCCTCCCCAATCCATACCAGACGCTTTAGGTCTGGTAGAAATTTTAGTGGGGGAAGCCTAATGCCAACCCCCCCCCCAAAAAAAAAGTGTGGGGTCCCCCCTAAAATCCCTTACCAGACTCTTGATCTGAGCAGCAGCCTGGCAGAGAAAGGGGGGGGGGGGTGAGCATGCACCCCCCCTTCTGCATCATACCAGGCTACATGCCCCCAACTTGGGAAGAATGTCCCTGGCAAAGCACCTTTTCCCCTTGTTGATGAAGACAAGGGCCTCTTCCCACAACCCTGGCTCAGTGGTTGTGGGGGTCCGTGGGCAGGGGGGCTTATAGGAATCTGGGTCCCCCTTTTATTTCATATGTCCCGGGTTTTTTTTGGGGGGGGTGGGGTGTTAAAAGACTTGATAAAAACTGTGTTGTATTTTTTTTTTTTTT